>NC_069503.1:849713524-849768524 GCF_027579735.1 Bombina bombina
TATACCCACACACACATTATATATATATATACCCACACACACATTATATATATACACACACACACACATTGTATATATATACCCACACACACACACACAATATATATATATATATATATATATACACACACACACACACACATTGTATATATACCCACACACACATTATATATATATATACACACACACACATTGTATATATATACCCACACACACATTATATATATATATATATATATATATATATATATATACACACACACACACACATTGTATATATATACCCACACACATATATATATATATATATATATATATATATATATACACACACACACACACACATTGTATATATATACCCACACACACATATATATATATATATATATATATATATATATATATACACACACATTATATATATATATATACACACACACACATACATACACACACATACATTCACATATTTAGATTTATATGTATGCTTTGCAGTCAAACACTTTGTCATAAACCAGAAACCTTTTGACCTTTATAACTTTTTTTTTTATATTTATGTGAATAAGTTTTATCTGATAGAGTTTATATGAGTGTAACAACAATTTTGAATGTATTTATGTTGTGTTTAGTGCAACTTTTTTTAACGCACTACACTCTATGCAAGGTTTTCATTTGTGCTAACCCAATGAGTGTAAAATGCGATTGCGCTCTTACAATTGCTTTTACTTTTAACTCATAAAATGAGTGCCATTTCCATTGTGTGTGCAAAAAGACGATATTGCTTGTGTGCAACACTTAGCTTGTAATCAAGCCCTAATTAGTTAACAGGGAAACAGATTAAAAGGACATTAAACTTATTTTTTCTTCTTTCATGATTTGGATAAAGCATTCAATTGTAATCAACTTTCCAATTTACTTCTATTATCTAATTTGCTTATTTCTCTTGCTATTGTTTGTTGCAAAGAATACCTGGGTGCAGCAATGCACTACTGGGAGCTAGCTTTGGATTGGTGGCTGCACATATATGCCTCTTGCCATTGAACTAGCTCCCAATAGTACATTACACTTCAACAAAGGATACCAAGAGAATGAAGCAAATTAGATCATAGAAGTAATTGTTAAAGTTGGTTGAAATCAAATGCTCTATCTGAATCATAAAATAAAAAATATGGGTTTCATATGGACAAGTAAATGTTAATTTTAATTATGATGCATATAACTGCGCTGAATAGTGTATGTTTGTAGATAGTGACCAAATCACATTATGAATGATATAGTTAATTAATTACCTCAGTCCAAAGAGCTTTATCAATGTTGACGCAGCAGGGTGTACAGCTAATCACCACCCACGCCACTGAGAGAAAGGCATGCATGTTCCCAGTGCCTTTACTCCTGTGGCTGTCATATGACAGATGGGTTGAGTTTGTCATACAACAGTTACTGAAGCACTAGAAGGCGAAGCATGTTGTGCTTTCTGCAAATGGCTTAGGCAGTATGGTTTTGAGAGGCTGTATTGCTCACTGCATCAAGGTACACTGGAAAAAAAAGCTTGGCACCAAGGAGCCAAAGTTGTGCCTGATTATGATTGGAGTGTCAACGTTTGCGTGTTAGTGATAAGGGGCTTATCACTGGTGTTTGCACTCGCCGAGTTTACCGCTGGTATTTCAAGTTGAAAGTAAATGCAATCGTTTGAGCGCAATTGCAATTTACGCTAGAATGATTATCGCGCCCTCAGAGCTCTGGTTAACTCTGGAATGTGAAATATTCATATTTTCATTTCGGGTTAGCACACCTGAAAATATGAGATCATCGGGTTAGCACGCAAGTGAAAACAGTTTACTTTCAACTCATAATACGAGCACAAACCGGCACGCGCAAGAAGCTTAATTCTAGCGGTGTTAATACTCGAGCGGGAGCGTTAATCAGCACTACTCATAATCTTGCCAAAATCCATTTTTAAAAAAGATTATTTTAATGCAGCTTGCTCACTTTTACTTTTAAAATGTGTGATGCCACAGCGCTGAAAAGAAATTACATATAACGCAGGTACATATTATTAAGGAATCCCTCTATCCTTAATTAGGAAATACTATACAAGGGAAAGAATCTCAGTACCTCACAGGTACAGAGAAAATGTATTTGCGCTGCAAACAGCAGCTAAATATATGTGTAGTAGTAACAAGCTGAGTAAATTTTATTATCTTTAAAATATGGTATATAAGGGTATATAACTTGTGTTGTCTTAAAGATCAAACGTGTACAAACGAATACACAGAGCAAAAGACAATTAAAAACAGTAAAAAAACACTTAAAAACAGTTGAAAATACATTCAAAGTCAAAGTCCGTTTTTGAATCATAAGCCAAACAGAAAAAAGCAAAGTCCGTCAAAGCATAGTTGAATTAGTAACACTTCAGAGAGCAGATGTTTGCAGATATATTGAAGGGCTTGCTGTTGTTAATATGCTGCAGACAAAAGAAACAACAGGAAGGGGATCCTTTTAGGAAGATATTAAGCGCTGATAGGCGAAAGGTGCACTTTATTACTTACACCAGCTGCCTTGTTTGGAATCCAGCAATCCACGGACTTCCAAAGATAAATTGCAACTTTTGCATACTCCCAGATAGCAGTTTGTCAGTGTGTATTCAATGAATAGTTGTCACCGCTGAGCAACTACGGTGGCTGGGATAGGACCAAACTCAATAGCAAATAGAGCATCGCGTTTCGGCTTCACATAGCCTTTATCAAGCTCTTTGAGAGCTTGACAAAGGCTATGTGAATCGGAAACGCTTTGCTCTATTTGCTATTAAGTTTGCTCTGTGTATTTGTTTGTACATGTTTGATCTTTAATACAACACAAGTTATATACCCTTATATACCCACATTAAATACATATTTTAAAGATAATAGAATTTACTCAGCTTGTTACTACTACACATATATTTAGCTGCTGTTTGCCGTGCAAATACATTTTCTCTGTACCTGTGAGGTACTGAGATTCTTTCCCTTGTATCACTTTTACTTATTACAAATATTGCTTACCAATTCTAATTTAGTACAGGTAGAAAACTTTTTATCCAAACTGCTTGGGACCGGAAAAAGGTTTGAATTTCAGAATAGTTTGGATTTTGAAATATTTGAATCTGTAAAATGGGACAGTTTGGAGAGGGGATGGGACCAAGTGAAAACAACCATATCTTATGTTATTTAGGCAATATTTACGTCACAATACAGCTTATACATGTCTCATCACATTTTAACAGGTATATTTAAGGGACACTGGACCCAAATTTTTTCTTTTGTAATTCAGAAAGAGCATGCAATTTTAAGCAACTTTCTAATTTACTCCTATTATAAATTTTTCTTCATTCTCTTGCTATCATTATTTGAAAAAGAAGGCATCTAAGCTTTTTTTTGGTTTCAGTACTCTGGACAGCACTTTTTTATTGGTGGATGAATTTATCCACCAATCAGCAAGGACAACCCAGGTTGTTCACCAAAAATGGGCCAGCATCTAAACTTACATTCTTGCATTTCAAATAAAGATAACAAGAGAATGAAGAAAATTTGATAATAGGAGTAAATTAGAAAGTTGCTTAAAATGTCATGCTCAATCTGAATCACGAAAGAATTATTTTTGGGTACAGTGTCCCTTTATGTAATGATTTAGTAAATGTATACTTTCCAAATTGTTTTAGTCTTGCTATTTGGGAAAGACATGTTAAATACAGCATGAAAAACCTAAAACACTTTATACTGATTTAGTACAGGTGTTTAAAAAGAGTTGAAGAATCCCTTTCGGTTTGAAGAAAAAAACAAAACAAAATTTCAGTAGTCTTAGAACCATTCTCTTGAGTATGAACAAAACCATAACAAAAAGGGGAAGGTTTTGCAACAATCAAGGAGACTGCAGATAGTTAAGGTTGTTACAAATTATTATCCACAATAAATCCAGCTGTCATCTTTCATACTACCCAACCTGAAATTTTATGAGCACATTTTCCCTTGTTTGCCTTAACAAATGCAAAGCAATAATTTATATCAATAACACAGTAAATATTTCCACTATACTATGGAAATGCATTTTTGTTAGCTTATAATTACAAGAATGATGCAAATGAATCCCTTGATTTGTTTGAATATCCCTTGTTCGTGCCATAGACCTCTCTGCCTCTCTTGTTTTTCTCAAAAGCAATTTAGAAAATGCTTGTATTTTAGACAAAAGAAGAACATTCGGTGAAAGAAAATTCATCATTAAGTATCTAGAGATTTGTTAATAGAAAAGGCAACTCCCACAGTGTATCCTAGTGCTCAAGCCAGACTCACATGCTCAGGACCAGCAAGCTGCCTTCACAGTGGGCCAAAAGTCATTATCATAATTTTATATTACATAGACTACATTGAAAATGTAATATATCCCAGCAAAAAAGAGACAAGAGACATTTTGCATAATGCTTCTGTGAGCGCGTGTGATCTCTTGTTCCTCTTTTAGCCACCCCATGCAGATAATCACACCAGGAGAAAGAAGTTCATTACCTAAGCCAAATCAAAATTAGGCTTCTCTTTTTGATAGGGAACTTCATTAGTAAGCCCTGTCTTGTACAGCAGGGAGATTTGATGAATCTATCTTGGAGTAATAATTTGGTGCAATCAGCCACAGTTCAGCTTAAAGCTTTACATCTCTATTAGATGAATAGAAAAAAAGAGGAATGTAATGGATTGAAATAACCCTGAAATTATCTATAAGTAATTTACTTCTTAAAAAAAAAATAAAGAAAAAGAAAAATATATAAATATTGTGAACAAAGGTAAAATGAAAAAAATAAACATGTCTATCGATGGAGGTAAAGATTATTCATAACTTTTTTTTTAACTCTTTCTGGAGGACAGAAGACAGGATTTTTTTTCAGAAATGTAAGGACTCAATTATTAAATTCTTAGTAATTGATTTGAATGGCATAAAGAATCAGAATTCAACAAAACAAATTAAGCCTGTTCTACTTAATAACTATTTTAAGTCTGGAAATGTCACTGGATTAATCTATTAAAGGGACACGGAACTGAATTTTTTTCTTTCATAATTCAGTGCATGCAATTTTGAACAACTCTTTTTATCAAATGTGCTTTGTTCTCTTTGTATCCTTTGTTAAAGTAGCAGAGGTGCAATACTGGGAGCTAGCTAAACACATAAGGCAAGCCAATGACAACAAGCATATATGTTCAGCCACCAGTCAGCAGCTATCTCCCAACTGTGTGTTGTAGCTCCTGAGCCTATCTAGGTATGCTTTTAAAAATGAAAATGAAGCAAATTAGATAAAAGAAGTAAACTGTAAAGTTAATTGAATGCTCCATCTTAATCATTTTATTTTAACTTTACTGTTCCTTTAAAAAAGCCATCAATTAGTTTATATATACATAGAATATATTGGCAATTGAGTACTGCATTGCACAAATATAAAAGCAAAACTATAGCACTTAAATCATACCTCTATATTTTCTATAGTTCTGTTCAATTACCTAAGTATTACACATCAATAAAAATTGATTACTTTTAAAGGGGGCCAGGCAAAAATCCAAAGCCTGAAACAGCAATTGTCAGTGGTGTATAAGGTTCCAACTGTTGCTGTCACATGTCAATTTAGTTATTGAGTATTAATAAAAGGAGAAAAGGGTTGGGCACGGACAACCATTAAATAGTGCTTTTGAATGTGTGAGGAAACCTTCAAATGGCTGCTTTACATTTTTGCTTCAGATGCCCAAGAGGAGAAAACCCTTTTAAAATGAGCATTTAGTTCCCAAAAGGGCAGGTATTTTCATTACCTGATAGACTAAGATGGTGCAGCAAGCATGAGAAATGTCTTTCTTATATATGTAGTAAAGTCCATGAGGGATATTTATCAAGCCATCAACCGCAAATACACTGGAATTCTGCAACGTAATTGTGGCGAGCCTGATTCGACCCATTTATCAAAGCCTACAGACCGGCAAAAGTTGAAATTTGTGACATAACATACGATCCGCCGGTCTCAATCCGACACAGATCGATGCTTACGTCATTACAGATGTTCTGAATACAAATTTGGCACTATCTGACAACTTTGCCAATTATTAAACTTCTTACAGGTACGCTCGCCACTATTCCGGCCCAGCGTACCTGGTTTTCAATCCGCCACCCTGGAGGACGCAGATGCCATAGGAATCAATGGGAGTCTGAAAGCAGCGAAAGCTTATGTTCAATGCTGCTAGATATCCCATTGATTTCTATGGTAGAAAACAAATTACGTTTAAACCTAACACCCTAACATGTTCCCCGAGTCTAAACACCCCTAATCTGCCGCCCCAACATCACCGCCACCTACATAATGTTATTAAACCCTATTCCGCCGTTCCCGGACACCACCGCAACTAAATAAATGTATTAACCCCTAGCCCTCCACTCCCGGACCCCGCCGCAACTAAATAAATGTATTAACCCCTATCCCGCCGCTCCTGGAGCTCACCGCAACTAAATAAATGCATTAACCCCTATCACTCCGCTCCCGGAGACCACTGCAACTCTAATAAAGTTATTAACCCCTATCCCGTCGATTTCCGGACCCCTCCGCAACTAAATAAATGTATTAACCCCTAAACCCCTGGCCTCCCACATCACTACCACGTACTAAACCCTAACTATTATCCTACAATTACATTAAACTATATAAAACTATTAATTAATCTACCCTATTATACTAAAATTACATTAAACTACCAATTAAATTAACTATATTACATATTTAAAAACCTAACCCTACTCAAGTTATTTAAATCTACTATTAAAAATTACTAAGTTACAAAAAAATAACAACTAAGTTACACAAAATAAAAAATAAATGATCAAATATTTAAACTAATTACACCTAATCTAATAGCCCTATCAAAATAAAAAAGCCCCCCCAAAATAAAAAAAAAACCCCTAGCCTACACTAAACTACCAATGGCCCTAAAAGGGCTTTTTGCGGATCATTGCCCCAAAGAAATCTGCTAGGGTTTTTTTATTTATTTTGGGGGGGCTTTTTTTATTTTGATAGGGCTATTAGATTAGGTGTAATTAGTTTAAATGTTTGATAATTTATTTTTTATTTTGTGTAACTTAGTGTTTTTTATTTTGTGTAACTTATTTGTTATTTTTTTGTAACTTAGTAATTTTTAATAGTAGATTTAAATAACTTGAGTAGGGTTAGGTTTTTAAATATGTAATATAGTTAATTTAAATGTTAGTTTAATGTAATTTTAGTATAATAGTTAGGGTAGGTTAATTAATAATTTAATATAGTTTAATGTAATTGTAGGATAATAGTTAGGGTAGGTTAATTAGCAGTTTAATATAGTTTATTTTAATTCTAAAGGTAAGTTTAAATCTATTATAAGATAGGGAGTTAATATTTAATGTAAAGTTAGCGGGTTGTTAGGTTTAGGGGTTAATAGCTTAATTTAGTTTATGGCGATGTGGGGGGCTGGCGGTTTAGGGGTTAATAGGTTTAGCAAGTGGTAGTAATGTGGGAGGCCAGTGGTTTAGGGGTTAATACATTTATTTTGTTGCAGAAGGGTCTGGGAGCGGGGGGATATGGGTTAATAACTTTATTAGAGTTGCGGTGGGCTCCGGGAGTGGAGGGATAGGGGTTAATAACTTTATTAGAGTTGCAGTGGGCTCCGGGAGCAGCGGGATGGGGGTTAATAACTTTATTTAGTTGCGGCAGGGTCCGGGAGCGACGGGATAGGGGTTAAACATTTTAGTATAGGGGCGGTGTTTAGTGACAGGGTATAAATAAAGTTGGGAAAAAGCCGAATAACAGCGAGATCGATGACTGCTAGTTAACAACAGTCCGCTGCTCATGGCTCCGTATTTGGTGCACGGCTTTTTGACAGCATTTTTTAGAAATAAGGAGAGCGTATTCAGGTCTGCGGCCGCGATGTTAGGCGAGCGTAATGGTGCCGTCAAATGCAGCATAGTTGATGGCTTGATAATTCGGCCTCCATGTGGAATAACAAGCATGTCAGTTTTAAGACATTTAGATTGTCTGAATACAGAAGCTAGGGTCCAAGGTACATTCACAGCCAAATTTTATATCACCTATGCTTGGTTCTGTTAAGTCTTTAGTTAAACAGAAGAAAACAGCACTCACTGGGCTTGACGGCCAAATATTGTTCTTTATTCAAGTGAGGTTTCGGTGCATATACCCCTTCATCAGACTTCATTTAGTGAAATGCTTGTGCAATGCCGTCCCCTGCACATGCCGCTAGCAGGGGGTGTCAGTCATCCCGAGGTGGTGGATGAGTTATGACCGCTGCTTCTTAACTTACTTTGGGGGTAGATTGCAGCATCCGCTGCTTGTTAAATCTACCACTTAGAGCCTGATAATTAAAAGCATTGTGAGATAAACATCTCTCAAGTTAAAATTTGCCTTTCTAAAATGATTTAGAGGACTTCACATAACTGTATATGGAATAAGTACTGTAATGAACTTCAGCAATCACTGCAAACCTAATACAGCGCATATATCATACTCTTAAAAGTCCCATCCACTTGTGTATTACAAAGTCCGGTAAGTAAAAATATCCAACGTATGTTTAACCATATTAGTAGCTTTTCACAAATCTCTGTGGGAACAAATAGCTGACCTATTAAAGGAGCTGAAGTGGGTACATGTCCTATCTGCTGATATAGTATTATTCAATTTGGGGCTGAAGAAATTTGCCAAACATTCTAGATTTCTTTGTATAAATCTTAATAGCCACCAAGTTAGCCATTGGATGGAACTGGCTGACAAATATGCATATAACCTGGGGGATGGTTGTAGGCATTGTTACGTATATTTGGGATTATTGGGGGAGGAGGTTGTTGTGCCTTGGGATGAGTGGCAACATCTAAACAAGGGCTCAATTTAACTTGTTATGAGTCTGAGACTATTAGGATGTGTAATTATACTCAGGTCTAGGTGGAACGCCCTAGGATGGGGAAAAAAGGTTCTTGTGTAATAAGTCGGGTGATAGGCTATTGAGACAGTTACCTCTGGGGTTCAGCTTACCATTTCCTTCCCTTTTTCTTATTATCAGTCGGTGGTGCTTTAGATAGTTTTATTTCCTAGGCAATGAAGCCTAGTTTAGTTCCAGATATAGTTTGGTATGTTTATCTGTCCTCCAGATAGGGATAAGTTTGTTTCTACATTTTATCATGGTAATGTAAGAAACATCTGGTAATGCTTTATTTTAACCATTTGTTTTTAAATTTTCTTGAAATGGTTAGATCATATTTTTGTTATTGTATAATTTGCAGCTCTCTATAAGCATAAGTTTGACTTTATATAGGTTCATAACCCTTTATTTTTTTTTATTTTTTTGCAAGGAACATTGACTGTTCATAACTATGCAGATACAATGCACATGCAGCTATTTAATTAGCAACTGAATTAATATTTAATTTATATATGTACGTTGTCTTTAGTTAGAGATGATATTTTGATTTACTTTAAGATGTTGTGTATCTTGGGACATCAAGATATATGTCCTCCTTATATTTTGAAATGTTTATACTGGGTTTTTTTTAAATTCTGCTCAAAAACAGATGTTTCAAAAGTTTTGTAACTTTGTATTTTGCGTCAATAAGTACGATGTGAATTTAGGGTTATCCTATATATTGTATCCATGTACCTTTTGTGTTTTGTTGAAGCATCAATAAAAATTATTAAATAAATAATGATATATATATATATATATATATATATATACACATACATATACAGTATACTGTATATATATATATATATATATATATAGTACAGGAAATATTTAGGTGTGGGAAAGTTATGATAGATTAATGTGTACAGAAAAAGAGAGAGAGAGAAAGCGAGATGGTCTTTATATAAAATGTTGTCCCTAGTGCATAGAATAAAGTATGCTAGCTGGATAGCCAGAATACTGAACATGTGAAGCAGGAGACTGACAGAACCTGAAGGCTAAGTGTAACCTTCAATCCTGTGCTTAGAACATTCTCTATCTCATGTTCATATATATATATATATATATATATATATATATATAGCCTCAAAATATAGTCATTAACCATATGACTAACACTTCTACAAAATTATGCACTTAAGACATACTGAACTTTTGCAACTAATGGAAAACTATTACCTAATAAAAAGGAACAATGTAACTTATAAAAGATAGAATTGCTGAGTTTAATTGTGTATTACCTTCTAAATAATTAACAAGATTAAAGACACTTAACCAGAGAAAGTTATTATTTCATGGTGGATATATTTTCTAGTCATGAATTTGAAATGCTGCATAAAAGGAACCAGTGAAAATCCGTTTTAGCCATTATAGTATTTTACAGACGTTAAATAGGTGCTACAGCAGACCTGGTACCTATAGGGATCATTTTAAAAGTTAAGATGGCTTCAACAGCTATGGGAACCTTATTTCCCTCCTGAGTGAACACCTGTAAAAACAAGGCTGCCATGGAAACATAAGAGCAATCCAGCCAGCTGTTGGCCACTCAGATCCAAATTCTACATAAAATCATACAGAGTTGAAGAATATGGAACCACAGGGAGGAAAAGGAATAGCTGATCCCCACGGATATGAGGAATTGTTCTAAAGGAAAAAAATAGGAGGAAAAAAATACATTTTTGGGTTAAGATAAATAAGGCCGTCTAGTTCAAACGAGAAAAAAAAACTTATATTTGGTTATTACTGCATGCTTGAAAATTAAAAGCAATTGTAAAATAAAGTACAAAATTCACATTTCCCTTCCATAAAAAAAATATTTTTAAAGATTTAAAATATCAGAAACAGTTGAAATCCATAGAAAGCGACATCCTAACATTTAAAAAATAAGTTATGCTCACAATTTTTATACTAGAATTGAAATGTAATGCCGTAAAACTGTAAAGTACTGTGGACCTGATACATGAATATATTCTGCTAGTAAATTAGTTCTCTAAAGGACTGGGCTCTCTAAACCATCAATCTTTTTATCCCTCTTGCCTTTATTTTTGAACCACTTACAAAGTGCTACTAGTACTACCTGTAGATTATAAATCTTGCACTAATTTGTTTTGTTTAGTCTGTAATGTATTTATATCTTACCACAGATCTCTAATTGTATACCTCAACTTTTGTATCCTGCCAGGGCCGGCTTAACCATGGAACCAAGTGGGTCCAACGGAATTGTGCAGCACTTGTCAGACCCGGGTCACTTCTGTCCTCTGTCTACGTGGTGGAAGTTGCAGGTTCCCAGCAGCATAACCTCATCATGCACAAAGACACAGAACCAATCAGGGGCGATATTCAAGGTGGGACAAGAGCATCTCTTCCCTAACTTCCTTCCCACATATTGCGCAGTTGTGCATAAGCATTGGTTGCATGCAGGTAGGCTTAGATCAGCGGCCAGGCTAGTTCTAATCAGTAATGTTACTACTGGGGGGGGGGCGTTATTTCATTCTCAGACCCAGGCAGCACAATATCCCCTGTATCTAGCGCTACGTAATTCTGCAGCACTATACAAATAAAGGATAATAATACTTATTATTATTAATTTATTATAATAATAATATAAAGAAGAATTTAAAAAAATTGTAATCGTTTATAGGGGTTACATGATGAGAGATCAGCAGGGGGAGTCAGAAAGGAGAAATATGGAACTAGCGGTGTGTTGGACTGAACAACAATGAATGAAGAAGATCAGATCAAGCGAGTAGCCATCTTAGTGAGTGAAGGGTCTGCGAGCAGCAGATGGAGTGTTGCACAAGGAAAATCTAGCATATTGTTAATGCTGTTTTCATTTTTTGTAACAACTGAAAAAAATATTCATTATTATTTGTATGCATTCTTTACGTCTTATTAAAAAAATAAAAAAGTATTACTGGCAAATGTTTCCAGTGATATCATGTACATATCTGCAAATAATCTAGAAGATTTCAACAGCATTCTATCCTTTTTTTTTTTTTTACTGTTATGTTCTTTACATTCACCTAATAGAGCTAACCAGGGTCCAAACTGTACACAAAATAGCATTGTGGGATTGTATTAGTTCAACAGCTGCTTTATGGCTGTAGCTTCCAGACCAATTTATTTAATATTGATCTTTAAGCAAACACTACAAATAAATTTAATCACTCCTGTCCTGAGACTTCACAGCTATGCAAGAGGCCATACTTTGTAAAAATGTTGCCTATGTTTTTCACTTTGATTTTGTTGTCTTTGATCCTATCACATATCAAAATGCATCAACAGCACATTAAAATAATTTCACATCTTCCTTCTTGTAAAATGAATAATCCCATCACTAACCTAGTTAACCACTTTCCTGCTAATACTTGTTAAAAGAAAGTTTATTGGCAAGTGCTGTGTTTAACTGCTTGAACAGACTGATTTATTAAATACTTACTACTTTTTCCATAAAATCTACAAACGAATGCAGTAACAAGCATATCACTTGTAGATGTTTTTCTTCCTGCAAAAGGGAATTTTAGACTTTGTTTCAGCTGCCTGACCAGTCCTCTAAACCAATCTAATTCTATTCTGAAATTATTTCCAATGTAAATTTCTGAGTCTCTGCAGAGGTATCAAAATCCTCTTGAGCTGGTAATCTCTAAACACTCCCAGCTCATCTTCTATTCTGTTTAGCTTTTATTATTCTTCAATATGCAGGGAAATGCCTCTGGGAGATGAATTATACAAATAGTACAAGAGTACAGAATTTACATGCTTAAGAGCACATAGCAGGTTTTATATATTGTAACTATAGGTTAGGTTTTATGCAGTATATGTGCATAGGTATATTTAGGATCACACACATAAAAAAAGGTTGCATTCGAAGGTTATGTATTACAGAATCAACAATTCGGACCTGATTTAACATTTCCTTGTTACATGTTAGGACACAGTATTGATATACCTGTTTCTAGCTCTTGCCTTGGAATCCTTCTGTTTAAGAATTGACACATTTATACAATGTATAAAGCTAATTACCTACATTAGCTGATGTCAAGTGAATACTCATTCTTATGTTTAATTCAGCAATGGATCCTACAGCACTATACAGGGGGTACAATAGAGATAACATAGGGAAGGCAGTTGGGATAGAATGATTACAGGGCCCTGCTAACTAGAGAGCTTACAATTTAAATAAAATGAAAATCATATAAGTCTGATTTTAAACTTTAATGAACTATACATAAAAGTGTAAATAAAACATATGTATTTTGTACATTTCTTCTGTTAAATTAGGGTATCTGTCAAGAATATCACACTCCGAACGTTGACACCACCAAAGACATTACATCATTGGGACAGATCTTTAAGAGGCTAGGTTAACCCATGAATTCCAGTGATAGTTGCAAAGCACTAGAAAGAAATGCATCATAATCTTATACTTCAAATTTATTAAAAGGGACATTAAATGCTAAATACATTTCATGGACCTTACTTTGATTTTGGGTACCGCAATTTTGGAACCTAGGTTACACTGCAGGTATCTGAAGGAGAGATTATGCACATGTGCAAATACATAAGACCTGGAATGAAGTAAATGCTTAATTTCAATATGGTGGCCCCCCCTGACTAGACGGTGGTGGCCAATAACCTCAATATTATGCTTATAAAATGTATTGTTTAATATCAATTTAACAGAGGATTCAAAACATCCCAAAACAGTATACAAATTACAGCTATACAGGCATAGCAGTTATATAACATTATTGCTTTCCACAATGTTTTTTTCACTACAACCTCACAGCACCACCATATAAACAATACATTATATATATTTTCAAAGTTTTTAAAGTAAGCATAGTTGAAAAGTTCCCAGGAATGTGAAATAATACATTACTGTGCTTTAAGGTATTGGAACAGTATTCCACATTGGATGCAGCCTCCACAACACAGCCCATAGGCCAAAATCCCATTTCAACACTGTCTTATCTGACAACACAAATTATTCTATGGTACTGCAGCATACTGTACATCAAATGTGTCTTGGTCAAATTCAAAGTTCTCCTACAACTACATTTCTCCATTGTCTTGCTCAAGTTGGAAGTTTAAATCACAAGCTTCCCAGGAACTCAGACAGCTAAGAAGCAGATGCCCCCACAGAGATTTGTAAATTTAAACAGAACAAAATTTTAGATTGAAGCACTTTATTACATTTTGAAAAGGAGAAATTGAAAACAATAATGCGGATTCAATACTCAATAGTCCTAAAGGCTACAGCAGAATGAATTCTTTATTGAGATTTAAATTTAACGAAACTAATGAAGGGAATCCTGAAAGTACTTTTCAAAAAATATTCTCAATTGTACGAAAAAAACCGACTACATATATTTGTATTTATATATTTTTTTTCTGAAGACAGCAAAAGTAAAGTTCACCAAAAGGGAATCATACTGTATTGTTAATTTTTAAAATATAAAGAGAAAATTGATCTGTGCTATTTGTTAGGGGTTATCATAGAGTCTTATTTGGCAGTGACATTCTTTAATATAGAGGTTAATAATGTTACTATATTACAAAACAAACACTTATCCATCTGTAGAAAAGTGGTTGAAAATAAGCTTTATGTTGTATGATCTAGGATTCTCAGACTCAAAAATGTAATTAACAGACCTGTATATTAAATGATTCAGCGAAAGTAAACCTTTTATATTCAGGTAAGCAATTCAGCCTTGTAAGGTTTTATGGGAATTGGATTTTTGAAGCCTGTGTTGAGCATGCCCATAACTCTGACAGAGCCCTGCAGGCTCTTGTCTTCACCTTCAAATCATAAGACAGAGAAATCAAGCTCCCTCTGTGCTCTCAATTATACCAAAAAACACAGAGCAGAAGTCTTCAGTAATTCAATCCCTGTGGAAGCTTCTTCATACTGTTTGCACTGCTGGAACTGCTGACAGCAGCAATCCCACAATCCCTCCTGGTAGGCTGTCAAAGTTCCTCATACAGTGTGAGCGGCACTGCTCTGTCCCACAACAACTTCTCCAGAGACATATGAGCACATGCGTGTCTTTTGATGATTGCTTGATACAGTGGCCAAAAGGCCAAACTACATCACAATGAGAATTATGATACTCTTATAAGGTGCTTTGAGCTATAACTAATAGGATCGCTGGATACATCTGGGCCTGTGCTTGTGTAATTTAATCACAAGCACAGCTGCATAAACACAGTTTTAAGGACTAGCTGCCTGCATTTGGATTTCTACCTTGAAGCACACTATATATGGAACTTGTGCGTACTATTTTCCATATGCCTAATAAAATATATATATTACAGCCAGATATTTTTTTCTTCTCAAATAATTTATAGGTGCAAGACACTGAAATGGTAACAAAGGTGCAAATAGTAAAATATTGAACATGCAAGCTGTTAATTTATCACTTCACGCTTTTAAACCTAAGGAAAAAAACACCTCAGACACCAATACAGATATAATATTTGATTTAAAAAGTGTTAAAATAAATTAAATGTATTTACAAACACATATTTAATGATATGTTGCTTCACACAGAACAAAACTCATGCCTCGTGATTTGCAAAATTTATTTTGCACATTCATGAAAAAAATAAAAATGTATAAAATAATGCATCTAGATATTATCTTTAGTAGGATACCTTAGATGCCTCAATAATGAGACTTTCACACAGAGGAGTCTTCCGCCTATTGCAAAGATTAATTTTTTAGTAAAATCTACCAACTGTTGTTCTTGGTCAGAGCAAAATGGTTTTCTCCTCAGCGAGGCTGAGCTATAAATCCATCTAAATAGATGGGTGCAAAGTAACTTGCAGTTCCAAACTATCATATGAGTCTTATATTATTATAACAAAGAGCATTTCTGTTATATGTGCTAAATAGCAATTAAAATGTCTGGAGAAAGTACAAGTAGTTATGCGCTATAAGAGACAGCTCTCATAGATAATAAATTAATTATAATATTGACATTTTTAAATTCATGTCCACTTAAGCCACCCCGCCCAGAAAATTCCCAGTCCCATCCTAGACTATCACAGCACAGAAAACTTCCTTGAATACACAATGGGTCACCCTTAAAGCTCAACGGCATATACAGAGCACCAAAACTTAACACCTAGGTCACCATCATTCTCCCTGGTCCTGGGACATGTGATAATATATTTAGATTATATTCCATATTATAATATAGAATCTGTATCAGTTGAGTATAAATAACACTGATTCTAGAGATATTAATCAAGCAGAGTATCTTGTCTAATCTATGGTAAAATTGATCTACACTATCATAGTTAAAAGAAGTATTCAAATAATTCATTTATATGATTTTTTTTATTCCTATAGTTTGCTAAACACATCTAAGCTTGGTAATTGGTAAAAAAAAAAAAAAATGCGTTCCATAAAAGGTTTTTGAGACCAAGAGATAATGTTTCATTAAAGTAAAAAATAAAACAAAGGACAAAATAAAAGTCACAAAAACTCAGCAATATGAGTAAAAAAGAAAAACAATCGCCTAGATTATGAGTTGTGCGGTAACAGGGGTGCGTTGTTAATTTGCAGTTTATTGTCACCGCTCATTTCCTACAGCGCTGGTATTACGGGTTTTTATCAACCCGGCTTTAACAGGCAAGAAGTCAGCGTAGAGCAAAATTGCACTCCACACTGCACTCCAATACCAGCGCTGCTTAAGTGAGCGGTGAGCAGGTTATACTTGCTCGTGCACGATTTCCCCATAGACATCAATGGGGAGAGCCGGCTCAGAAAAAGTCTAACACCTGCAAAAAAGCAGCGTAAAACTCAGTAACGTAGCCCCATTGATTCCTATGGGGAAACACATTTTATGTTTACAACTAACACCCTAAAATGAACCCCGAGTCTAAACACCCCTAATCTGCCGCCCCCTACATCACCGACACCTACATTATATTTATTAACCCCTAATCTGCCGCCCCAAAATTGCCGCCACTTACATTATACTTATTAACCCCTAATCTGCTGCCCCAACATCACCGACACCTACATTATATTTATTAACCCATAATCTGCTGCCCACAACATCGCCGACACCTACATAATGTTATTAACCCGTAATGTGCCGCCCCAACATCGCGCCACTATAATAAACATATTAACCCCTAAACCGCCGTACTCCCGCATAGCAAACACTAGTTAAATATTATTAACCCCAATCTGCCACCTACCTACATTTATGAACCCCTAATCTGCCGCCCCCAACGTCGCCGCCACTATATTATATTTATTAACCCCTAAATCTAAGTCTAACCCTAACCCAAACACCCCCTAACTTAAATATAATTAAAATAAATATAAAGAAAAATTCCTATAATTAACTAAATCATTCCTATTTAAAACTAATTACTTACCTATAAAATAAACCCTAAGATAGCTACAATATAACTAATAGTTACATTGTATCTAGCGTAGGGTTTATTTTTATTTTACAGGCAAGTTTGTATTTATTTTAACTAGGTAGAATAGTTACTAAATAGTTATTAACTATTTAATAACTACCTAGCTAAAATAAATACAAATATACCTGTAAAATAAAACCTAACCTAAGTTACACTAACACCTAAAACTACACTACAATTAAATAAATTAAATACAATTAGCTAAATTACCAAAACAAACAAACACTAAATTACAGAAAATAAAAAACAAATTACAAAATCTTTAAACTAATTACACCTAATCTAATAGCCCTATCAAGATAAAAAAAACTCACCCAAAATAAAAAAAAACCCTAGCCTAAACTACCAATAGCCCTTAAACTGGCCTTTTGCGGGGCATTGCCCCAAAGAAATCAGCTCTTTTGTCTGTAAAAAAAAATACAAACATCCCGCCCAACAGTAAAACCCACCACCCACACAACCAACCCCCCAAATAAAAGCCTAACTAAAAAATCCAAAGCTTCCCTTTGCCCTGACAAGGGCATTTGGATGGGCATTGCCCTTAAAAGGGCATTTAGCTCTATTGCAGCCCAAAGCCCTACCCTAAAAAATAAACTCACCCAATACACCCTTAAAAAATCCTAACATTAACCCCCGAAGATTCACTTACCGGGAGAAGTCTTAATCCAAGCACCAAGATGTCCTAAACAAATGCTGGCAGAAGTGGTCCTCCAGACGGGCAGAAGTGGTCTTCCAGACGGCATCTTCTATCTTGATCCTTCCGACGCGGAGTAGCTCCATCCTCAAGACATCTGACACGGAGCATCCTCTTCTTTCGATGGCTAACGACAAATGAAGGTTCCTTTAAATGACGTCATCCAAGATGGCGTCCCATAGATTCCGATTGGCTGATAGAATTCTATCAGCCAATCGGAATTAAGGTTGAAAAAATCCTGATTGGAACTGCCAATAGAATGCAAGCTCAATCCTATTGGCTGATTGGATCAGCCAATAGGATTGAAGTTCAATCCTATTGGCTGATTGCCTCAACCGATAGGATTTTTTCAACCTTAATTCCGATTGGCTGATAGATTTCTAAGGGATGCCATCTTGGATTACGTCATTTAAAGGAACCTTCATTCATCATTAGCCATCGAAAGAAGAGGATGCTCCATGCCGGATGTCTTGAAGATGGAGTCGCTCCGCGCTGGATGGATGAAGATAGAAGATGCCGTCTGGATGAAGACTTCTACCCATCTGGAGGACCTCTTCTGCCCGTCTGGAGGACCACTTCTGCCGGCTTCGTTGAGGATATCTTGCCGCTTGGATTAAGACTTCTCCCGGTAAGTGAATCTTCAGGGGTTAGTGTTAGAATTTTTTAAGGGTGTGTTGGGTGGGTTTATTTTTTAGGTTAGGGCTTTGGGCTGCAATAGAGCTAAATGCTCTTTTAGGGGCAATGCCCATCCAAATGCCATTTTCAGGGCAATGGGGAGCTTAGGTTTTTTTAGTTAGGTTTTTATTTGGGGGGTTTGTTGTGAGGGTGGTGGGTTTTACTGTTGGGGGGGTGTTTGTATTTTTTTTTACAGGTAAAAGAGCTAATTTCTTTGGGGCAATGCCCGGCAAAAGGCCCTTTTAAGGTCTATTGATATTTTAGTTTAGGCTAGGGCTTTTTTTTATTTTGGGTGGGCTTTTTTATTTTGATAGGGCTATTAGATTAGGTGTAATTTGCTTAAAGATTTTGTAATTTGTTTTTTTATTTTTTGTAATTTAGTATTTGTTTTTTTTGGTAATTTAGCTAATTTTATTTAATTTATTTAATTGTATTTAATGTAGGGAATTTATTTAATTGTAGTGTAGTGTTAGGTGCTAGTGTAACTTAGGTTAGGTTTTATTTTACAGGTAAATTTGTATTTATTACATAGTTAATATCTATTTAGTAACTATTCTACCTAGTTAAAATAAATACAAACTTTCCTGTAAAATAAAAATAAACCCTAAGCTAGCTACAATGTAACTATTAGTTATATTGTAGCTACCTTAGGGTTTATTTTATAGGTAAGCATTTAGTTTTAAATAGGAATAATTTAGGTAATGATAGTAATTTGTATTTAGATTTATTTAAATTATATTTAAGTTAGGGGGTGTTAGGGTTAGACTTAGCTTTAAACGGTTAATACATTTAGAATAGTGGCTGTGACGTTGGGAACGGCAGATTAGGGGTTAATAAATGTAGGTAGGTGGCGGCGATGTTGTGGGCAGCAGATTAGGGGTTAATAAATATAATGTAGGTGGCGGCGATGTCCGGAGCGTAAGATTAGGGGTTAATAAGTATAATGTAGGTGGCGGCGATGTTGTGGGCAGCAGATTAGGGGTTAATACATATAATGTAGGTGGCTGCGATGTCCGGAGAGGAAGATTAGGGGTTAATATGTATAATGTAGGTTGCAACGATGTTGGGGGCAGCAGATTAGGGGTTAATAATATTTAGTGTTTGCGAGGCGGGAGTGTGGCGGTTTAGGGGTTAATATGTTTATTATAGTGACAGTGATGTGTGGAGCGGCAGATTAGGGGTTAATTTATTTTAGTGTTTGCAATGCGGAAGGGCCTCGGTTTAGGGGTTAATAGGTAGTTTATGGGTGTTAGTGTACTTTTTAGCACTTTAGTTATGAGTTTTATGCTACAGCTTTGTAGTGTAAAACTCATAACTACTGACTTTAAAATGCGTTAGGAATCTGGGCGGTAGAGGGTGTACTGCTCACTTTTTGGCCTTCCAGGACAAACTCGTAATACCAGCGCTATGCAAGTCCCATAGAAAAAAGGTTTTACGAAATTTACGTAAGTTGATTCACGGTAAGGCCAAAAAAAGTGTGCGGTACACCTATACCTGCAAGACTCGTAATAGCAGCGGGCGTAAAAAAGCAGCGTTAGGACCTGTTAACGCTGCTTTCTTACCTTAACGCACAACTCGTAATCTAGCCGAATGTTTTTACTACCCAATACAAAATAAAACAATGGCGTTTGACCAAAATATACATTTTCAGAACTTTTGTAAGATGCCGCCAATAATGTCTTTACAAGAGGTATTGATCTAACCAAATTACAACATTAAAGGTTTAGCAAACACCAAAAATTGTATTGTTTAAAAAGATAGATAATCCCTTTATTTACCATTCCCCAGTTTTGCATAACCAACAGTGTTATAGAAATATACTTTTTACCTCTGTAATTACCTTGTATCTAAGCCCCTGCAAACTGCCACCTTATTTCAGTTCTTTGCATTTCATGCAATTAGTGCTGACTTTTAAATAACTCTACGTGCACCTGAACTAATGCCCTCTGTGAAAAACTATCAAATGCATTCAGATAAGAGGCGGCCTTCAAGGGCTTATAAATTAGCATATGAGCCTTTCTAGGTTTAGTTTTCAACTAAGAATACCAAGAGAATAAAGCAAATTTGATGATAAAAGTAAATTATGAAAGTTGTTTAAAATTACATTCCCTATCTGAATCATGAAAGGTTAATTTGGACTTGTCATGCATGATACACTCATGTGGAGTAGTTGGTACCTGGATCAGCTACCTAGCAGAGGTGGTATTGTGGTCTCAGCATTGCCAGGTTTAATCTGAACTGTTCTTTCTTTGTGTGGAATCTGTGTTTGTTCAGGAATGCTGTGGTCTCAAGACCCCCCTCCCTCCCCTATTCTCTAGGTACCTTGGTTTACTTGCATAGAATGTTTAATCATAAATTATCACAGGGGTAGTGGTCTTGACAAGACAAATGAAAAACTGGGACCAGAAGAAGTAACAAATAAAGCAGGTTATCACATATACCTAAAGGAATTTGGTAATAAGTGTATGGTATTGTGTTTGTTTATTATGTCCCATTTTATTTTAAAGAACTATATCTGTGCATATATCTTATTTTGTACGTTTTTATAATTTGGCACTGTGTAACCTGTATTAGTTTTTTGTTATTAAACATATAGAAAATCTAATTCTGTCTTTGGGCTCTAATATCTGAATTCACCCTCTGAAGAGACAAGGTTAAAAGGAACGTTACCTAATTGTTAATTGTGTGAGTTATTGAGTTTCCAAGACACTCATTTAAAATTATTGGTGGTGGCAGGATTTGGGGGTTAATTTGG
Organism: Bombina bombina; assembly: GCF_027579735.1. NCBI lineage: Eukaryota > Metazoa > Chordata > Amphibia > Anura > Bombinatoridae > Bombina > Bombina bombina. The sequence goes on from NC_069503.1 coordinate 849,735,090, forward strand.
TGTCCCTTTAGCTCCTTTGTAGAGTTAAAAGGTAAGGGAACCAGAGGCTTAGTGCTATTAACCCCTTCATGCCTACACCCTCCCCATTTTGATGGTTGGGTGGAAAGGCTTAATCGTCACAGGACCTTACTGTCTCTTTAACCCCACTTGTAACTACAGTTGTAAACATAAATGACTAAATATAACCCAATTCTCTTCTTAATTTTTAGAAACAATACGAATTATGAATGAAAACGAATATGGAAAATTAGCTTTTCTAAGAAGTAGAGATTTCAAAACAAACAACATCAGAATGTAGCAATATTCTAATTGAATACAAAACAGGATACTTTTTCCATGTCTGACTAAATTATACAATTTTTTTCAGATAAAGATTTCTATTAATTTATGTAGCCTTTCAAACTGAGGCAAGTGTTAAAAAACTTTCTAAGGCAAAAATGACGTCTAATTGTTCAGAGCATGTCATGTTTAAATAACTGACTGTAGCTTACTATCAGCAAGATTACAATTAGCGCGTTATGAGTTTTCCATGCGCATTGTGGCCTAGCAATCAATTTCCATTGCGCAGGTTTTGTCTTGAAAAATTATGATTGCGCGCACATTCTCCTTTTACACAACAATCCTTTCCGCTTTTGAAGAGCTGTAGTTAACAGTTTTTCGCAACATAAAAGTTTCACGAACCACTTAAAAAATACATTACAAAGTACAGTTCCACTCATATTAACACTAATAAAAATTATTCAAAAAAAATATTGCGTACAAAAGTCATAAGGGCTCAAAGATAGAAGATCTTGGGTGTTAGAAAAAAAAGCAGATGCAGGGATTTTACATTGACATAATACACATACATAGAGAAACATGGATTTATATCTATAGACATATGTTTAACTATGGAGATAATGAAAATATTTTACATTACAATCTTATGCACGTTAAACAATATCTCAGAAATATTTTCAATGCGATATTCGCATATAGATCTTGAGATATCTAGACATATATACAGTATATTCATATACATATATCGCTATAAATAGATATATCTGTCCAAATATCATCAAATATATAGAGAAATATTTATTTAGACATAAATAGAACATCTTCCATTGCAAAAACATTTTTCGCAATATGAAATATTCACATTTTCATGTACACTTTAAAAAAAAAAATACATTATGGGCTTTGCGCAACAGATTAGGGTTTTTGTGGGGGTTTTTTTTTCTTCTATTTGTCTTCTCCATTGACTTCTATGGGGAATACGTGAACGTGCAGGCAATTTCGCAGTTTGCATTACGCGGCTTAATGCACTTGCAATATAAGTTGTTTTGCAACTTGTAATACCTGAGCAACCCCATATGCAAAAAAGCCATAACACGCGCAGGGTTTTCGCAACTAATTTGCTGTGCAACTTGTAATCTTGCTCTGTGTGTGTAACCAACACAAAGCTGTTAAGGAAAAGTAAAGTACAGTTTGTTAGCTGCAACTATTATGGTGATTGGCAGCTATGTGCAAATGCTGCTTCTGATTGGCTGGCTGGCCATATCCTGTCCCAGGAGCTACAATGTTTGTGGTTCGTGAACACGATTTAACATATATGTTTAACCCCACTGCAGGAATTAAAGGGACATAAAACAAGTTGGGATAGAGACAAAATATAAATATGTCCTTTAATTACTTTACCTGCAAATTTATACTGCAGTGTCTCGTCATTAACCCTTTATTTTAAGTTTCCGAAATGTACAGCTCTAACTCTCCCCACACATTTCCTTCTATGGCTGTATTTATATCTACCATTGCTTTGGTAGAATGCAGAAGTACACAGTGATTATCTGCTGGAGCATACCTAGAAGCAAATAAGCTGCAGTGAAATACAATGCCTGTGTTTCTGATGCTAAACACTGTTAAGGGGGTGTGGATCAGACTATTCCAGGAAGCATAGCTATGTAAATCATTTTGCTTATTTTTAAAATTATTTTAAAATACTTGCCAGCAATTTTTTAAATTTTTTGAATGTAAACTATTTTTACTTAATTAGCACTTTTAGGATATGCACAGATTACAACATGTTTTATGGCACTTTAAACAGATAGCAAACATTACATGCTCTAAATGCATTAGATTAGATCATTGCGCAAAAAAATAATAAAATAAAGGAATACTAAGGTTAAAATAAAAGGGACAGTGTACACAAATTTTCATATAAACTGCTTGCAATAGGCACTACTATAAAGACGAATAATGTACAGATACTGATTTAAAAATCTAGTACAAAACCTTTTAAAAACTTACTTAGAAGCTCCCATGTTAGCACTGTTGATGAGGTTATGTTGGGACACCCAGTGAAACGGGGCTGAGAAAGCAGAAAGGGCAGACACTCCCCCCTTCCCTGCATATGAAAAGACACATTACACAAACTGGAATCTGTAGACCCAGGTCTACAGCTGATAATTTAGGGCTTGGTTAGGAGCACAATGTTATTTAAAAAAGTTAGCAAAACTATATATTGTTACAAAAACACTCCCAGATGGGATATATAAAGGAACCATCTACTAAAACACATTTATGTAAAGAAGAATCTAGTGTACAATGTCCCTTTACACTTTCATGATCCAGATAGAGCATGCAATTTTAAAAACCTTTCTAATTCACTTAAATTATCAAAATGGGCATACTATTTTTATATGCACACGTTCTGAGGCACCAGCCCTTACTGAGCATGTGCAAAGAATTCCCAATATATACATAAACACATTTTATGATTTGCTTATGACTGTCACATAATGCAAGTGGAATAACTTTGAAATTTGTAAGAAATAAATCTACTACTCATTTGAAATTCAGGCTAAGTGCATTGTCTTTTTTATTATGCAATTGTTGATTATGCAAGTATACTATATTTAAAGGTCCGTTAATTAAAAGATACTGAAAATATTAACCTAATATGTATGTTATTTACAGCAAAAAAGCATGCAACTGTTAAATAAGGATAAAGACTTATATACAATCTAAGTATTACTTTTAGGTCTTATGCAGTGTGAATTCACATGAGTTTTATCTCCTACTGCTATTTAATCCGGAACTATATTTTGGATTATCGTAATAAGGTTGTTTACTGCTGGGAGGTTAAATTCAGGTTTAGCCATTTATGTGAAAAATAACAAAAAAGACAATGATGTGTGCATAAAAATAGTACAGAATTTAGAGACATTGAAGATGGCTTTAAAGTATTCATAGGGAGCATGGTTTAGATTAAAAAAACATTTTGTAATATTGATTTAAACAGTTAAGAAGCACACAAAATGACATGAGGTTGTCGACAAAATAAAATCTAAATTATTCAATTGTATGTATAAAATATTTTAGCTTAATGATAATACATTATCTGGCGTTTTGCTTTAGGAGCATTATAAGTATTGGTCTGTTTGAGGAAGGCCCTAAGGCATAAACAAGCCTCAGATTTTTTTCAAGCCAGGAAGCCAATCTAAATATCTATCTATCTATTTATCTATTTTTTTTTCTTTTGGTGGTCACTGTGAACAGTGGTGTAAAAAAAAATAAATACAAAGATAACAGATTTTTATTTCTCCAATAGCAGAATTGGGAAAAAAAAAAAGCTAAATAATATTTGTGTGCTGGCTGTGTAATTGTTTGGGTGAAGGGATTAATTCAAAACACTATTATTAAAAAAAAAAATTCTAGTTTTTAAGAGACTGGAACAGAAAAGAGTGGAAAACAGGCATCCATCTGTCTTTCTTTCATAGTTCACTGAAACAAAAAAAGAATCAATTTATTGTACACCGTTCATCACCGAAAAACATGTTTCAGTCAGATCTAAAACATTAAGTTGGATTTATTATTTTCTAAACATCAAAATGAAAGTGAAAAAAGCTCAAGCTAAACCGTAGTATGAAAAAACAGCATGATTCACAGTAGCAGGTATAATATGGAATGAAGGCTTATGGGAACTTTCACAGCTCAATTTCAGCATGTTAATAAAATTTAACAATAATCCCCCCCAAGAAAAAAAAATATAATAATAACTATTATGGTCTTCATTTACAAATATGAGGGAAATATGCTTACTAAAATGCTAATTTTAAGTTTTTAAAAAAAAAAAAAAAAAAAAAACACAAAAAATGCTTTTTTAATACTTTCTTCATTTAACATTTGATGCAGCAGACACATAAATGCATAAATTAGTTCATTTTCACAGATTCCAGAAACTGGCTATGATGCAGAGTGTCCTACGGTAAACTGAGGAAGCAAAAATTTGTGTGCCAGAAATCATCAATTGTATTATAGCTCAATGCCATCTGCACTTCAGGGTACATTTCTTCCACAATAAAAATGTACAGTTAGCATTTTACTGTATTGGAAAGCTTTTATATGCATGTCAAAACTATGCACAGACACGGAAAGGTCACTAGCTTAAGATGGAGGATGAAGAAGGTGAAAGTCTATAATGAAACATTATGCGGTATCTAATGAAAATAGCTCAGTGATGAGTCCAAGGCAATCTCGCACAGATCCATTTCCTCTCTCCAGACTACTCATGTTAGCCCACTGATTTAGTACTCTGCATTAAAAGCAATTCACCTGCCTCGGGTTTCCCTATGGCCCGTTTCTCAGGGGACTAAGGTGGAGAATAAAAAGTTTCACATATGGTAAAGTCAAGCTGCTTGGAGCCTGCAAAGTGTCTGCTATGGGGATAGCAGCTTCTGAAAGCCCCAGCTGGTACTTGGAAGAGATTCTGCATTACTACACCTCAGTGCCTGCCTGGTTCCCTTCGGAAACTGTTGGCTTCTCATACAACAGCCATTTTCGATCTCTTCAACCCTTTTCTCCCGGTTCTGTATCCAACTGAACAGTTGGTCCTCTACTGCTGGATAATCAAATTCTTCCATCTGGCCCTATCCCTGTGGAACTGAAAAGGTGTAGTGTGCACCCGGTCCTCATAACATACCAGGAGAGGCACTGACATACTGACAAAAGACATTCAGCAAAGCTATGAAAAAAAATAGGCTGTTTCAAAGACTATTACAGGCTGAGGACTTTCAGATATAAATATATGTTTATAAATAAAATAACTACTAAGAATGAGCATGAAATATTTTGCTGGGGATACATAATTTTCCATTTCAAATTCAGTGCTTTCAAGCATGATAATCACTGAAGATAAAGAAAACCTGACGGCAGCATGCTTTGTATCTCAAATATCTCTGCAACTAATTCAAGCACTTTTAGCCAGAAATATAAATGCAATTCACACCTTCAGTGAAATTGCTACATTCTAGTTGGAATCGTGTACAGAAAATATTGAGGCCTGTAAATGAAGCATAAATGTGTTATATATAACTGAGAAAATGTATAACCGTCATTATTGTACTAATTTATCTGCATTTAAGTGACAAACAAGAACAGAGAAAATGTTCTAAAAAAAGCCTCACTCAAATACATTTCAAATACATTTTATATATATATATATATATATATACATACAGTATATATATATATATATATATATATATATATATATATATATATATATATATATATATATATGTGTGTGTGTGTGTAAAACAGTAGAGAGGCGGACTCTCACAGACTGTAGAGACAAGGGGGACAATTTATTTAATGCCTGACCTCGCTAAATGCCGAAAGCATACGCTGTAAGCATTGCACAAGCATTTTCTTGCAGGAAGGGGTGAAGTCCCTGAAAACTTTCACATTAAACTTGGTTGCAGTGATTTAAACTCAGAGAATGCTACTTGTTTAATACTTATATATTGTGATTGCTGCACCCTTGTACCTTGTCTCTACAGTTGTCTCTACAGTTTGCTTCTCTACTGTTATATATATATATATACAGGGAGTGCAGAATTATTAGGCAAATGAGTATTTTGACCACATCATCCTCTTTATGCATGTTGTCTTACTCCAAGCTGTATAGGCTCGAAAGCCTACTACCAATTAAGCATATTAGGTGATGTGCATCTCTGTAATGAGAAAGGGTGTGGTCTAATGACATCAACACCCTATATCAGGTGTGCATAATTATTAGGCAACTTCCTTTCCTTTGGCAAAATGGGTCAAAAGAAGGACTTGACAGGCTCAGAAAAGTCAAAAATAGTGAGATATCTTGCAGAGGGATGCAGCACTCTTAAAATTGCAAAGCTTCTGAAGCGTGATCATCGAACAATCAAGCATTTCATTCAAAATAGTCAACAGGGTCGCAAGAAGCTTGTGGAAAAACCAAGGCGCAAAATAACTGCCCATGAACTGAGAAAAGTCAAGCGTGCAGCTGCCAAGATGCCACTTGCCACCAGTTTGGCCATATTTCAGAGCTGCAACATCACTGGAGTGCCCAAAAGCACAAGGTGTGCAATACTCAGAGACATGGCCAAGGTAAGAAAGGCTGAAAGACGACCACCACTGAACAAGACATACAAGCTGAAACGTCAATACTGGGCCAAGAAATATCTCAAGACTGATTTTTCTAAGGTTTTATGGACTGATGAAATGAGAGTGAGTCTTGATGGGCCAGATGGATGGGCCCGTGGCTGGATTGGTAAAGGGCAGAGAGCTCCAGTCCGACTCAGACGTCAGCAAGGTGGAGGTGGAGTACTGGTTTGGGCTGGTATCATCAAAGATGAGCTTGTAGGGCCTTTTCGTGTTGAGGATGGAGTCAAGCTCAACTCCCAGTCCTACTGCCAGTTTCTGGAAGACACCTTCTTCAAGCAGTGGTACAGGAAGAAGTCTGCATCCTTCAAGAAAAACATGATTTTCATGCAGGACAATGCTCCATCACACGCGTCCAAGTACTCCACAGCGTGGCTGGCAAGAAAGGGTATAAAAGAAGAAAATCTAATGACATGGCCTCCTTGTTCACCTGATCTGAACCCCATTGAGAACCTGTGGTCCATCATCAAATGTGAGATTTACAAGGAGGGAAAACAGTACACCTCTCTGAACAGTGTCTGGGAGGCTGTGGTTGCTGCTGCATGCAATGTTGATGGTGAACAGATCAAAACACTGACAGAATCCATGGATGGCAGGCTTTTGAGTGTCCTTGCAAAGAAAGGTGGCTATATTGGTCACTGATTTGTTTTTGTTTTGTTTTTGAATGTCAGAAATGTATATTTGTGAATGTTGAGATGTTATATTGGTTTCACTGGTAAAAATAAATAATTGAAATGGGTATATATTTGTTTTTTGTTAAGTTGCCTATGCACAGTAATAGTCACCTGCACACACAGATATCCCCCTAAAATAGCTATAACTAAAAACAAACTAAAAACTACTTCCAAAACTATTCAGCTTTGATATTAATGAGTTTTTTGGGTTCATTGAGAACATGGTTGTTGTTCAATAATAAAAGTAATCCTCAAAAATACAACTTGCCTAATAATTCTGCACTCCCTGTATATATATATATAAATATATATATATATATATATATATATATATACATACACATACTGTATATACACACATGGCTCAAAATTTCAAGTTATAAGCTACTAGCCAGGCCAAAAAAAAATATTAGAATATGTGATCAAGTTTGTGCAAGAGTGGGGTTGAGTGGTTTTTTTTTCCACTTTTTTTCCATTTACTTTTTTCTATTAGATTGACCTGTGCCATCTAATCCTTCTGATGAAGAACCCATGCAGATCAGAATGGCTAGAGGACCACTATCTGAGACAGAAAAAGCTTGCAGACGTTCCCAGGAGGCTATGTCTTTATTGTGGAAAGCCAGGACACCAGGTCTGAGAATGTAAAGCTAAGCCTAAACTCTTAGGAGGTAAGGATCATTCTTCTCTTCTCAGCAGTAAAACCACATTTAATAGTTCTGCCTCTCATCTGTCTATTTTCCTCTCTATACAGCTGAATAATAGACCAATGATTCTCACTGCCATGGTGGATTCTGGAGCCAATGGGTGCTATATGGACATTACTCTAGTCAAAGTTTTATCTGTCACCACAACTACAAAATCTACATTCATATCCAACTCATTGATGGTTCCTCACCTAGTTTGGGACCTATAGTAGAAGAGACTGTCTTTTTAACCATATTAATCACAGACAAACAAAGAAAATATGTCTTTCGACTTGGTACACTGCCCTATATTTCCTCTAGTATTGGGGTTGAACTGGTTAAAAAGACACAATTCGACCATAAACTGGGAGACTGGCAGATTATGTTTCAACTCTTCTTTTTGTATGTCACACTGTTTCACCAATATGTTTCTCCATTCAGCCTTAGGGGCATATCTATCAAGCTGTCAGGGTGTCAGGAATCAGACGGAGACGAGAAGTGCAAAAATAATCACACCTTTATTCATAGCAAAAAATAATAAAAAGTCCACAAGTCAAATAACAAGCCAGGAGTCAAAACCAGAGCTGGTAGTCAGACGAGCCAAGTCAGGAACAAGCCAGGGATCAGGAACCAGGAAGGACGTCAGGCAGCCAGGTAATACACAGGAACTCTCACAAAAATACTGAACAGAGGCCCTTTAAATAATAAGTGATGACATCACAATTCTGAGACTGCATCCTGTCTCACATGGATGATGCACACCAGTCTGGCCATAAAAGGAAGTGTAGGAAATGAACAGCATCCCCCACAATGCACCATAGTCAGGAAAAGAGGTGAGTAAAATGGCTGCCAGCAGCACATGGCAAACAACAGGGAAAAAACCCTGACAGTACCCTCCCCTCAACGAACCCTACCCCGCGGGAGGACAAAACATCAGATGAGGGAACCCAAGAAAGCTCCTCCGGACCATAGCCCCTCCAGTGAACCAAATACTGTACACGGCCCCTGGACATACGAGAGTCAATAATGCTGCTGACCTCATACTCCTCATGGTTGTCAACAAAGATAGGATGAGGAAGAGGCAACAAAGTGGTAAACCGATTACAAACAAATGGTTTCAAGAGGGAGACATGAAAAACATTGGAGATGTGCAGAGCAGGAGGAAGGTCAAGAGCCTAGGCCACAGGATTAACCCGTCTGAGTATTTGAAAAGGACCAACATATAGGGGAGCCAATTTATTGGAAGGCACACGATGGTTCAAGTTGCGGGAGGACAGCCAAACTCACTCACCAACCTGGTAGGAAGGTGCGGGCAGATGCCTACGATCAACCTGGAACTTTTGGCGCTGCATAGAACGATGAAGGCAATCCTGAATCTGCACCCACGTGGAATGGAGTTGCCGGAGATGCTCCTCCAAAGCCGGAATACCCTGAGACATTAATGAATCGGGCAACAAGGATGGTTGAAACCCATAATTCACCATGAATGGGGATAACTTAGAGGAAGCATTAATAGCACTATTACGAGCAAACTCTGCCCAAGGTAACAGTTCAGACCAATTATTGTGGTGATCTGAGACATAGCAACGGAGGATATGCTGAGGAGAAGGAAAGCTGGATCCCCATTTGAGCACAAAAGGAACGCCAAAATCGGGAAACAAACTAGCTACCCCGGTCCAACACTATCTCCTTGGGTAACCCATGTAAATGGAAGACCTCCCAAGCGGTAGGCAGCTTCATCAAAGGAATGCAATGTGACATTTTAGAAAAACGGTCAACCACCATAAGGTTAACAGTATTGCCATTGGAAACAGGGAGCTCGACAATGAAGTCCATGGAAAGATGTGTCCAAGGACGCTCACCATTAGCAATAGGTTGAAGAAGACCCACAGGAAGACGTCGAGGAGTCTTATTCTGTGCACAAACTGAGCAGGAGGCAACATACGCAGCAATATCAGAACGAAGACCTGGCCACCAGAATTGTTGAGTGACAGACCAAATCATTTAGTTCTTGTCTGGGTGACCTGCGGCTTTAGGATAGTGGTAAGTGTGCAAAAGTTTAGTTCGAAGATTCTCAGGAACAAAGCACTTACCACTAGGTTTTTCAGGAGGTGCATTGGTTTCTGCAGCCAGGATCTCCTCCCCCAAGGGAGAAGTCAAATTAGTATGTATGGTAGCCAAAATATGGTCAGGAGGTATAACAGGAGTAGGTACAGACTCCTCCTTGGACAGAGGTGAAAATTGTCGAGAGAGGGCATCAGCCCTAACATTCTTTACTACCAGGCGGGTAGGAGACCACATAATTAAACCGAGACAAAAATAGCGCCCATCTAGCCTGTCGGGGCAACAAACGTTTTGCTGCAGATAGATAAGTTAAATTCTTGTGGTCAGTAAGAATGAGCACTGGCACGCTAGTACCCTCGAGAAGATGCCTCCATTCCTTGAGTGCCAAAATTATGGCCAGTAATTCCCTTTCGCCAATTTCATAATTGCACTCCGCTGGAGACAATTTCTTAGAGAAGAAACCACACGGATGCAAGAAACCGTCAGGCATATGACGTTGAGACAAGAGGGCACCTACTACAGTCTCAGACGCATCGACCTCAAGAACGAAAGGCAGGACAGGGTTAGGATGAGCCAGAACTGGAGCGGCAGCAAAGGCAGTCTTAAGACTATCAAAGGCCTTAATGGCAGTAGGTGACCAATGGAGTGGATCATTCTCTTTACGGGTCATGTCTGTGATAGGTTTGACCAAGGAAGAAAAGTTTTAAATAAACTTTCTATAGTAATTGGCGAACCCCAAAAAAAGTTGAATAGACCGAAGACCAACTGGGCGAGGCCACTGCAGAACAGCAGATAACTTGTCAGGATCCATGGAGAACCCTGCAATGGATATAACATAACTTAGGAAGGTTACTCGAGTCTGATGGAACTCACATTTCTCGAGTTTACAAAACAGGCCATTCTCACGTAGTCTCTGAAGAACCTGTGTAACATCAGTTTGTGACCCTCCTTAATCCTAACGAGATTGAAGAAGCCAGCCCCTGCAAGAGAGCAGGATTTGCGGATGATTCACCGCGACAGAGCATCAGCAACATACGCCTCCATAGCACAATTCTCTGCAACAGACAGAGGGTACACCCGGCCCCAAGGAGGAATGACTCCGGGTTGCAGGTCTATGGCACAATCATAAGACCGGTGAGGACGCAAAAAAGGGGGGGTGGGGTAAGTGCGCTAAAAAAGCTGAAGGTATCAGAACAAGGTTTTGTTTATCTTAGTGATCATTAGTATTAGATTAATATTTGAGGATTGTATATACTTGGTTATGTTTCAACAATGGTGAAAAAAAATAAAATGTGATCTTTGAAATATATGCTAAAATTGTTAAAATAAAAATTAGTTAATTTGTAGCATAAACAGTTGTTGAGAAACAAGTGTTGTTCTTAAGATTTTATGTGCTAAAATTAGGAGTGGATATAAACTTTTCTAAGTGATATCAAAAAAGAAACAAAAATTGTTACTAAAAAGGGGGATGTGGGTAATTTGTATTGTTAACAGTGTTTACAATTTATTATGTGTGAAACCTCCTTACATAGGATAAAACGGAACTTGGGGACTGGGTAGTCAAAAGTGGATTATCAATAGCAATATTTGAGATTATACATTTATGGGTCCAGAACTGAAAAATAGCAGGTTCCAAGGAACCTATCAGATAGCCCTTATATAATAAATGCACACAGATGTAAAAATCTTACATATTTATTAGCGATTAATAAGTTTTACAATGTAGAAAGGGGACGTCTCCCCAAATGAAAAGCCTAAAATTTCTCTAAAACCTAAAAAATCTAAAAAAATATAAAATAAAACAATCTCTGTAATTGTCAGCAGATAGTTAAAACCTGTATATCATGTAAGCACGATTAAATCTTATATTGTTACTTTCGTGATGATTATTATTATGCTAGAATCGTTATCCGGAGTGGATTTTTTTTCACCTTAAAATTATCGATAGATAGTACAAAGTCTCTATACAAGTTCCGTAATAGATTGAAATGGCAAACAGAAGTATGCTTTCTAGGGGTGATTACACACTCCCTTCAATTGTGGTAAAGTCAAATTTTAAAGCTTACTTTATCTGAATCCTGGAAGAGCTTCTGGAGCCTGTGTCCGCCGGCTATCTCTCAGCCAAGTCAGCACGCTGCATGGATCTTGGCGTCTGACGTCACCGGTAAAATCTCCGGTTGTCAAAAAACGAAGAAATTCTCAGCTGGAGTGTATATTGTATCCAGGTATACTTTAGGAGATAAATTCTTTGTGTGCCAGTTAAAATTACACCCTGCACCTAGTGCCAATGCACGCAGGGATAGGTTAGACTCAGATATTGATGATTTAAAACGTAGCAAAAATAACCCGGGTTACCTCAGAGATTTATTAGAAGTTGATTTGAAATTCAGAGTCATCATCTGTAGTAGGCACAGTCACTTAGATCGACGCGTTTCACTCACCAGGGAGCTTTATCAAGATGTAGGTGACTGGCAAAAGGTGTTCTTAAGTAGGCTATGGATAATTCTGATTGGTCCTTTTCAAATGCTTTTTTGTAAAGTAGGAATTACAGGTGTTTTCTTCATACGGGTATCGTACTCCTTATACATGCTCAGAGACTTAAGGTGGAAGTCTTTAAACTCAAAAGAAGACTCTTAAACTTTTTAATGCAGTTCTTTTTCTGGTGCTTAAAGGGACATGCCACCCACGTTTTTTTCTTTTATGATTTAGAAAGAGAATGCAGTTTTAAACATCTTTCTAATTTACTTATATTATCTAATTTGTTTTATTCTCTTGATATTCTTTGATGAAAAGCATATCTAGATATGCTCACTAGCTGCTGATTGGTTGCTGCACATAGAAGCCTCGTGTGATTGGCTCACCATGTGCAATGCATTGCTTTTTCTTCAACTAAGGATATTTAAAAAATGAAGCAAAATAAATAATGGAAGTAAATTGTAATGTTGTTTAAATTTCTATTCTCTATCTGAATCATGAAAGAAAGATTTTGGGTTTAGTGGCCCTTTAAGTCATTTTTCTTATTGGTTTCCTGTTTTTTTAAAAATCAGATGTTTTTTTTCAGAACAGCAAATATTGGTTTTTATTTTAACTATATGCTCTGTATTATATAATTTCTTACACTGTATATTCAAAATCAAATTTTGGTACATTGTGACTAATGTTGTCCCTCCTATAAGAACGTAACAGCTGTTCATGGGAATGTATTACTTAGAATATTTACATCTGTATGCATAAGGTCTATCTGCATATTCTCAAATTGCTATTTTTGTTAGTTGGGGTTTGTGTGATAGATGGGAATTATTTAAACACTCTCTGTTAATTTTGTTATAATTCAAAAAGAAAAGGTGAGAGGTCTAGTTCAGAGTTCAGGCCTTTGGGGTGTAGAGTATCATATTTGTAGATCAGTTCGGCTTCCTTTATTAACAATTTCTTCTCTATATTCCCACCTCTCCAATGTTTATGTACTTTCTTTATGGCCCAATATTTTAAGTGTTTAGTATTGCCTTTGTGAACTGTTTTGAAATGTTTGTATAAGTGAGTGTCGTCCTTAACATTTTTGATATTGCCAATGTGCTCTCTTATACGGTCCCTTACCATTCTTGTAGTTTCTCCAAAGTAAAAAAGATTACAGGAGCATTTTAAGACATAAATTATATTTTTATTAGTACATCTTATGATATCTTGAATAATGAGGGGTCTTGTAACATTATTGATTTCGATATTCTTCACTTTACTGCTATGGCTACAGACCTTGCATGAATAGCAGGGAAAAAACCCCATAATATCTTTGCCTGTTAGATCTTTTTGTTTAGGAATAATTTTCTTTGTTTTTTTCAGTTCACTAGGGGCTAAGAGTGTCTTTAAGTTGGCAACTTTTTTGAATATAAATACGGGGTTAACAGAGATTTTTTCACCTAATACATCGTCTTCTTTAAGAAGATGCCAGTGTTTTTTTATTGCTTTTTTAATAATATTTTGATCAATACGGTGATGGACGCACCTTGTCAAACACATCTAGGAACTCTCGGTACTCCTCTGGCAATTGAGATACCGAAGAAGTGCACAAGACTTTAACTGGTTTCCGAAGACAAGTGGAAATACATTGCTGGGACCACAACAAAATTTCGGACCTACGCCAGTCGAGACTGGGATTGTGCTTTTGGAGCCAGGGATAACCCAGAACAACAGGAAAATGCGGAAAGTTTATCACCTGAAACTGGAGGGTTTCAAAATGGAGAGCCCCAACAGCCATGGACAACGGAGCAGTTTTGTGAGTAACGAGTGCGGGCTGAAGGGGCCTGCCATCAATGGAGTGCTTTGATACAAAAGCACTGTCAATGAAATAGCCCGCAGCACCAGAGTCAACAAGAGCCTGAGTGACTATGGAGGAGTCTACCCAGGAAAGGACAACCGTGACAAAAGGTTTCTCCTTAAGCAGTTCCGTGGACAAGGATAAACCACCCAAGGTCTGCCCCGACAGGACCTTAGGTGTGAGTGTTTCCCGGCCATGTAGGACAAGACTTCAAAAGGTGGCCCTGTAACCCACAATAGAGGCAGAGCCCCTCCCTCCTCCTAAAGGCCCTCTCCGCCGCGGAGAGACGCGTGAATCCCAACTGCTCCTTGAAAGAGGGCCTCTCTCTGAGTCTGATGTCAATCAAGATAAAAAAAAGACACCAATGCCTTGAGATCCTCTGGTAAATCTCTGGCAGCAACTTTGTCTTTATTTGCATCAGAGAGCCCATGAAAGAAGGCGGCAACAAGGGCATCATTGTTCCAACCTACCTCTGCGGCAAGCGTACGGAACTCGATAGCATACTGAGCAACAGATCTTGTACCTTGCTGAATGGACATGAGTCGTTTAGCAGCAGAGGAGGACCGAGCCGGAACATCAAATACCCTTCGAAAGGAGGCCACAAATTCAGGGTAATTTGAAATCACAGGTTTATTAGTCTCCCACAAGGGATGAGCCCAGGCAAGAGCTGTGTCAGAGAGTAACGAGATGAGAAATCCCACCTTAGCTCTGTCAGAGGGAAACGCCTGAGGTAACATCTCAAAGTAAATGCCCTACTGGTTCAAAAACCCTCTGCACTGAATAGGATCACCTCCATATTTCTGAGGTAGAGGTTCAGAACCGGACATGCTCCTGGTAGGCATAGGTGCAGCAGCAGAAACAGGAGCAGCCATAACTTGTGGGACACTTTGGTCCAAATGTGCAGTGCGAGTCAGCAGGGTTTGCAGGGCTAGTGCAAATTGATCCAAGCGGTGATCCTGTTCATCCATCCTGGAAATGATGGCAGGTAAAAGTGGATTATTAGCACCATCAGGATTCATGGCCTTTGCGTAATGTCAGGGTGCCAGGAATCAGACTGAGACGAGAAGTGCAAAAATAATCACACCTTTATTCATGGCAAAAAATAATAAAAAGTCCACAAGTCAAATAACAAGCCAGGAGTCAAAACCAGAGCTGGTAGTCAGACGAGCCGAGTCAGGAGCCAAATCGAATAGTCAGACGAGCCAGAATCAGGAACAAGGAAAACAGTCAGGAACAAGCCAGGGATCAGGAACCAGGAAGGACGTCAGGCATCCAGGTAATACACAGGAACTCTCACAAACAGGTCCGAGACAACGCAAAGGCAAAGCATACTGAATAGAGGCCCTTTAAATAATAAGTGATGACATCACAATTCTGAGACTGCATCCTGTCTCACATGGATGATGTTCACCAGTCTGGCCATAAAAGGAAGTGTAGGAAATGAGCAGCATCCCCCACAATGCACCATAGTCAGGAAGAGAGGCGAGTAAAATGGCTGCCAGCAGCACATGGCAAACAACAGGGAAAAAACCCTGACACAAGCTCCGTATGGAGCTTGAAGCCCTGTGTTTCTGGCGAGTCTTCAGGCTCGCCAGAAACAGCAGTTATGAAGCAGTGCTCTAAAGACCGCTGCTCCATAACCTGTCTGCCTGCTCTGAGGAGGCGGACAGACATCGCCGCAATTCAACCTGATTGAATATGATCGGGTTGATTGACACCCCCCTACTAGCGGACGATTGGCCGCAAATCTGCAGGGGGCGGCGTTGCACCAGCAGTTCACAAGAGCTGCTGGTGCAATTCTGAATGCGGAGAGCGTATTGCTCTCCGCATTCAGCGAGGTCTGTCGGACATGATCCACAATGTCGGATCATGTCCGACAGGCCTTTCATAAATAGGCCCCATAGTACGAATTGACATGGATTGGATAAAGATTTCTCTGATGTTATTCCAGAAAAAAGGGGCTGATGTTTTGCCTCTCTGTAGGTAAAATGACTGTTCTATTGATTTACTACCTGGGGCTACAATCCACTTTAACCGTATATATCCTTCGGAACCAGATCCAAAATACTAAAAGAATATATAGAGGAGAATCTGGCTAAAGGTTTTATATGTCCCTCCATCTCCCCTGCTGGAGCCAGAATATTTTTTGTTGGGGAAAAAGATGGAGGGTTATGTCTCTGTGTTGACTACAGAGCATTAAATTATATAACCATAAAAAATAGATATCCATTACCTTTAATCCCTGAATTATTGGATTCCGTGAAGCAACCTTAATAAAAAAAAAGACAGCAAATTCTCCTGGTGGTCACAGGCACAAAAAGCATTTGAAGAGTTAAAGTACTTATTTACCTCTGCTCCTATACTGATATTACCCATGGTCAACAACCATATTTTCTGGAGGTCGATGCTTCAGAATCAGCTGTTGGAGTAATTTTATCTCAACGTGCTGGTCCAAAGAATTTAATACACCCTGTGGCATATTACTCTCACTTCTTATCCTCAGCAGAACAAAATTAAGATGTAGGAGATAGAGAACTTCTGGCGATAAAATTGGCTTTAGAAGAATGGAGCCATTTGTTAGAGGGAACCAGTCATCCGATGACCGTTTATACTGATCACAAAAATCTGGAATACCTACAATCTGCACAGAGACTAAAACCCAGACAAGCAAGGTGGGCACTGTTCTTTAGCGGTTTTTCTCTACATATAACCTACAGACCTGGTTCACGTAGTGGTAAAGCCACACACATTATCCCAAATGTTTGACAATAATGCCAAGAACACAGAAATTCTTAAACCCATATTACAGAAAGAATGCTTTTTAGCAACTTCCACCACTTTATGGGAAAAAAAAATAAAAGGTTCCACCGATGTCACAATTGCACCTAATACTACCCCTCCTCTGCAACTACAAGATGGTCTCTACATTTACAAAGACAAGGTGTATGTTCCTCCAACAGTTATCCCAGAGGTTCTATATTATCACCACAACACCCCCTTAGGTGGTCATAGTGGGATTAAAAAGACCAAAGACTTGATCTGTCATAAATAATTCTGGTGGCCTACACTTCCTAATTATGTGATCGCCTATGTGTTCGCTTGTCCTATATGTGCCAGAGCCAAGAGTCCTTGCAACAAACCATAAGGACTTCTAAGACTATTGCCTACTCCTAACAAACCCTGGAACGATATATCTATGGATTTTATCATAGAATTACCTAAAGCACAAGGATATAATACCATTGCCGTCATAGTAGATCGTTTCAGCAAGATGGCACATTTCATTTCTACAATGTAAATGAGAATCCCAGCACTCACCAACCAGACCAAAGGTGCACGCTAGTGGGGTCCATGCACTAACCCCAATAAGGTATAGTAACAAAGTAGAAGCAGCACCAGCTTGGAGTATTCTTATTACCTTTTATTCATCAGAGACATATAAAAACAACAACGACGTTTCAGTCAGAACCTGACCTTAATCATGTTATACAAACAAATGAAAAAACACTCCTTATGTAGCCATAATGGGCGGGGTTACTACCTGTACAGGTGTGGGACTATTAGTTAACCCTCTGTATCTATACATCAGGAAGGCTTTCTTCATGCTCCCTCTAGTGGTTTAGTCAATTTCCTCTTATCAACCTATTACAACCTGGAAAATACAATATAGTATACATATTCATCAGTATAGTGATTACCTTGAATTATTGCATACCTAACTATTAGGAATGATCCTGTTCACCCCGTCCATTATGGCTACATAAGGAGTGTTTTTTTCATTTGTTTGTATAACATGATTAAGGTCAGGTTCTGACCGAAACGTCGTTGTTGTTTTTATATGTCTCTGATGAATAAAAGGTAATAAGAATACTCCAAGCTGGTGCTGCTTCTACTTTGTTACTATACATTTAATTTCTACTAAAGGACTTCCTACAGCTAGTCAAACTGCTACTTTATTCATTCAGGAAATATTCAGACTACATGGGATACCAGAATATATTGTCTTAGATAGAGGTACACAGTTTACCTCCAGGTTTTGGACCTCATTCTGTCAAGGGTTGCATATTCAAAGATCCTTGTCCACCGCCTTCCACCCTTAGTCAAATGGTCAAATAGAACACACTAATCAAACCTTAGAACAATACCTACAATGCTTTGTTACCTATCTTCAAGATGACTGGAACCAGTTTTTGGCCTAAGCTGAGTTTTTGCTAATTATGGATATCACCCTGTAATGCTACCTGCATCTCCCATAGTTACTGTAGTTCCTGAAGCTGACAGACGTATTGATTCACTGATCTCAAATTTCAAAATTATTAAAAGGACCTTACTCAAAACTCAAGAAAGAATAAAATATTATGCAGACCACCATCGTAATCCTGCTCCTGTATATAAAGTTATTAACAAAGTCTGGTTATCAACTAGTAATCTAAAACTATAATGCCCTTCTAAGAAGCTTGGTTCTCGATTCATTGGACCTTTTGAAATAATCAAGATAATTTCTCCCAATGATAAGTTACAACTCCCAAATAACTACAAGATACACCCAGTTTTTCATTCTTCTTTTTTGAAAACCACTATACCTGATCCCTTCATTTAAAGAGCTCAAAAACCTCCTGATCCTATCCTGATCGATGGTATAGAGGAATATGAAGTACAGGATATATTGGATTCTCGTTTACATCCAGGTCGTCTAGAATACTTCATCCATTGGCGTGGGTATAGTCCAGAGGAAAGGTCTTGGGTAGCTGCTGAAGATTTTCACGCTCCTATACATGTCAAATCCTTTCATAGGAAATATCCTGAGAAGCCTGGTCTTTCCTGCCCCCTGAGGGCTCACCTTGAGAAGGGGCACTGTAATGCTGCAGCTTACTCTACAACCAATGCCCTGCTACAAAAGCCTCCAAAAGGAGTGCTGTAACCTTTCCAACATGGTGGCCGCCATGCTTCCTGACAGTTACGAAGTCCGTGGGCGTGTCCTTGACGTCAGCCACACATCACTTGACCCGGCCCCCCTTTGGTAGAAAGCTCCCTGTCAGCCTCAGCCTGTATACCCAATAAGAGAAGCATGTGTGTACACACCTCCTACAAGCTGTCTGTGTGTACACACCTCCTACCAGCGGTCTGTCATTACCATGCCCTATAAAGCCCTGCCTTTCACAGTATCCAGTACTCAGTTATTGAGTGAGTTTCCTAGTGATCAGTTTGTTCATTTTTGTTGCTCCTTATCCTAATCTTACCTTTGCCTGTTTAATCTTTGTCAACCTTTGCTGCCTGCCCTGACCTTGGCTTATTTAACCGTTTATGAACTTTTGCTGCCTGCCCTGACCTTTGCCTGTTTATCATTGTGAACCTTTGCTGCCTATACTGACCCTTGGCATGTTTACTGGACTATGATTATTGGATTTCCCTTGCTGTGTATAGTTATATCTCTGGAACTGAGCCACCTATCCTAATACCATTATTATATTGGACCTGTCTGTTGTATCATTATCCTATACTGGAGGCAAATAATTTGTGTTATTTTATCCGTGTGATACTTTTTGCTATTTCCCAAGCCATTGGGGTCCCACCTGACACCTGAACCTGATATCACATCAATGCTGAGCTGTAAGATAATATGTCTCCTGCACTCTAAACTGATTAATAAAAGAAAAGTAAAAAAGCAACTACAGCAATACTCTGAAAACTACTGCAGTTTACAAGCAGCTATAAAGAGCTGCAAAATTTCTAAAAAAGTAAAAAAAAAAAATGACCAACCATAATCATGACCAATGAAGTCCACCTTGTATTCTAACCCACACCACAGCTGTTTATTGTGAACTTTAGAGATCCCAAAATAAAATTGCAGAATATAACTATATATATGAGTACAGATTAAATTATCTACAATGGGCTGGGTTATACCTGCATTTGAATTGAATGACTGTTGCTATTGGTGTAATGCGACATTGGCAGTGACATTAGCTAAATATGTCCAGTGAACATAATAAATGTCCATGCTCCGTGGAGTAGTGGTTAATTAATAATATACTTTATAACAGACGTGTGCAGCAGCGAATAATTCATAATGAACATTCTGAAAAATCAGTTTTTCTGGATATGTGTTTGCAGCTATATTTGCTATTCATTTAAAGGGACAGTCTACATCAGAATTTTAATAGTTTTAAAGGGACAGTCAAGTCCAAAAAAAACCTTTCATGTTTTAAATAGGGTATGCAATTTTAAACAACTTCCCAATTTACTTTTATCACCAATTTTGCTTTGTTCTCTTGGTATTCTTAGTTGAAAGCTAAAAGTAGGAGGTTCATATGCTAATTCCTTAGACCTCGAAGACTGCCTCTAATCTGAATACATTTTGACCACTAGAGGGCATTAGTTCACATGTTTCATATAGATAACATTGAGCTCATGCACGTAAAGTGACCTAGGACTGAGCACTGATTGGCTAAACTGCATGTCTGTCAAAAGAACTGAAATAAGGGGGCAGTCAGCAGAAGCTTAGATACAAGATTATTACAGAGGTAAAACGTGTATTATTATAACTGTGTTGGTTATGCAAAACTGGGGAATGGGTAAAAAAGGGATTATCTTTCTTTTTAAACAACAAAAATTCTGGTGTTGAATGTCCCTTTAAAAGATAGATAATCCATTTATTACCCATTCCCTAGTTTTGCACAACCAACACAGTTATATAAATATTTTTTTTTACCTATGTGATTATCGTGTATCTAAGCCTCTGCAAAATGCCCCCTTATTTCAGTTCTTTTGACAAACTTGTATTTTAGGCAATCAGTGCTGGCTCCCTGGAACTTCACGTGCGTGAGCACAGTGTTATCTATATGACACACATGAACTAACACCCTCTAGTGGTGAAAAACTGTCAAAATGCCCTGAGAGAGGGGCGTGGCTATGCAGCATCCATGATAGGTCGCATTTTATGAAGCTCCCTGAAAAAGATCCAAAAACCACTACATATCTCTCATAAAGAACGACTTCATCCTATAGTAATTAACATTATCACAGAAAGGCTGATCCAGCACAAACTATTCTACTTGTTTGGACTCTGGGAACTGATTATGTCTGTTAGATTCATAGGTGGAGGCCTACACCTGAACTTCCAGCACCCCCTCCCGATCAGCCGGGTTAGAGCGACGCTAATACTACTGAGGAATTGAGACCACATCGGATACAGATACTACCTAAATTATGGAGGAGGGTTGCCTTTCAGCGTTACATGCATTGCTCACTAAGCTGGACGTGCAGATGCAAAACAGGTTCTTAGATCTCAGGCTCATCATTAGAGACTCACTGGGGAAAGGACTTAATGATACCCTCAAGATAGCGGACAGCAGAGCTCACTTTGTACAGAGCACGGAGCTACACTCAGTCACGGAAACCATCTGCCCTCTGGCAGACAATAACCAGCACTGTGCTCCACAGTTCCGTCAGGCAGAAAATGTGCAGAACTTCTCTCCACCAAAAAGCAGGTCACATCTTATCCTCGCAATGACTATCAGGACTACATGACTATCAGGATGGTGTGGCCGGCCATCCTACAAATAAAGCCTGGGGTGCTGGAAGTCGGACCCTCGCAAAGCGAAGAAGAAGGGGATTTTTCTGGCATTGTTTGAACACTTTGGATTGGCAAGATACTATAAGACGTGGAATGCCCGACAGCCTATACTTGCTACCATGCAGCATCACTAGACAGTCGCATACATTGCCCCGGTTGTGGTTCATATACCTTCCGATCCAGTCTCTGTCTCATCGCTGCCTTCTACAATCTGTGGATCAGCTGGATGCCACGGGAATTGGCTGAGTAGTTTGCCATTAAGCCTGCATATGTTAATTGCCCTCCTATTGAACTATAGTTTAATTACCCCTTGTATAAGGAGAGACTATTCCAAAGTTAGCTGACTTCAAATGTGCAAACTCTCTATCTTTTAATTTCAGCCTTCTCTGCTGTTATGTTGAGTTATCTGATCATTATTTTGATGTTATTTGAGTCCGGATGATTGTACTGTTACATTATGTGTGTGCACTTGTTTATTACTGTTCCCCTTACATATATTGAGGCTGCACATCTAACTATAACTTCCATGATTTTCAGGGGCTAATCCATCTAACTAGCCTCACACGCCTTTTGATAGAGTATTGAGCATGCAATTGCCCACTTCCCGTTTAAACTATACTGACATACCCCTCTTTTGTCAAACATTCGGTGCACGCACACTAAGATGTCATAAGGGGTGGCTAGTTCTCTCTCTCAGAGTATACCTGTCAAAGATCTTGCACTACAACTATGCAACAGCTGCTCCAATCTCTTTTTTTAGTACTACCTTGTGCTGCTTAACAACTCTGTTATAATTCTTGTGTGAGCCAGTCCACCCTAAGTACTGTACCCCATACAACGTCCCAACTTATACATTTAGTTATATAGCTGGTCTACCACTCAGAGACCCTAAAAGTACTCCCAGAGGTATTCATTTAGGGCATTACTATGTGCACACCTCTTCTGAGATTACTCAGCATCATACTAATTTGCCCCTAATGCCTCAGCTTGCTGATATATTATGTGTTTATTCTTTACCTCCTTCAACCCCCAAATGTGGTCCTCCTTCCTTAATAAATTCTTTTACTTCCTCAGATAGTACTTTACCTATAACTTATGTATTTCTGTGTACTATATTTATATCTATCATACGGTCCAAGATACCATATATGTATCAATTCTATAATCATTTGACCGATAAGTGGTCAGCTCAGTAGTCACCCCAATAAGCTATGATTTACAGCTAGTACAACATTAAGCGGTGCTTACCCGCTGGAAAACTTATAACCCCTTGGTGTTTGTGGTCACTATAGGGCCTTTGACAAGACTAACGTAATTTACCAGTCTGACCTATATCACTTGCCTCATTTGAGGCCGGCTAATTAGTCTCACATGATAAATGCTTACAAAAATTTAAAAAAATTAGAGGTTTCTTATGTTCATATTATGTTCAACTTTTGCTTTCAACTTGTACTATTGTACTGTATTTTGTGAAAACTTTACTATATTTGTCATATGACATTTATTCTATGTTATTGTCATGCGCAAAACCTCAATAAAAGATCATTTTAAAAAAAATGCCCGGAGAGAAGAGGCGGCCTACAAGGGCTTAGAAATTAGCATATGAACCTCCTAGGTTTAGCTTTCAACTAAGAATACCAAAAGAACAAAGCAAAATTGGTGATAAAAGTAAATTGGAAAATTGTTTAAAATTACATGCCCTATCTGAATCATGAAAGTTTATTTTGGACTAGACTGTTCCTTTAAAACAAAATGAATCATGAATATTTGTGGAACATTTACTTTTTTTTCGTTAAAACTAATGTTAATGTACCTTTGCTATAGGTTAAAAAGTTCCCCTGTAGGCTTATACTTACCTATAGCACACGCTTGGGATGCCACACTTATCCTAATTCTTCTTGGAGAAGCGGCGGGATTTGCGTGGCTTCCCCAGCTCACTATAGGTAAATATTTTACCTTTTTTACAGCTTCTTGAAAGGAATGATTAATTAATTTTGCTGGTATATATTAGTTTTATTTAAATTATTTCATGAATTTATTAGGGTAGTTGTTTTGTTAAAACTAAATGAATATTCGTAACATTTAACAAATGCACATTTCAAATTGATAATAATTAATTTAATACAGGTTGTGTTCTTGCAATTTTAAACCATTTCCATGAGGAAATATACCGACTTGTAATACAACATCACACAATGCAAAGCAGAAGAAAAAAAAAGTGTTATGTCCATAGGTGCAAATGCTTAAGTGTCAGTGGATAACAAACCGTAATGAACAACAAACTGAAAGTAATGTACAGCCTTTGGTTTAATAGACATACAGCCATACTTTATTGTCTGTGAATTCCTGTTGTAAAACATGAGTATAACCATAAATGCTCAGATTACATGTGACGTGCTAAATAATTCGTTTGTGCACTAACTGTGCTCCAAGTAAAAATTGTAAAACGGTAATAGTTAGTTGTGGTAGGTGGCGCAAACCAAGTTGCTATTCCCAATGTGTCTTACTGTAGATATGTGTGATAATATGTGGGCTCAATATATGTTAATGTTTTGATGAGTACTATTTTATATTCTCTTATGGAAAAAATTGGATGTCGAAACTTTTTAAAAAAAATATATATTATACTTTATTCGATTCCGGTAAATTTACCCAATAATAGTGATGCTAAAAGTACAATTAAACAAATATTATTACAAATTCCTTCAAAGTTTAAAAAATGACACCGGTGTCTCTATGTATCTATGTATAAAATGTACATAATATATAAAAATATATGAATATATAAAAATTAAATTAAAATAATATCGTTGAAATTTTGCAATTTATACAGTTATAGGTTTATCACAAGTTGTAATTTCTAACAAAATGTTTGTAAATGCAATTTAATAGTGGATAAGACAATAGTTGCTGTATAGTTCATATAGGATACTTTGTTTCAAGTTCAGCTGTGCAATTGAGATCTTATCTTAGGTAACTATATATCAAATGTAGAGGTATGTTGGTGCGATTTTTATCACACTGTGATACAAGTATACAAATTAGTACCTTGAAGTGTATCTGTTTGATATCACTTTTGTGAGATGATTGCGGTTAAATAAACGCCGCTATGCCAATAATTTGCTAATGGCAGTTCTATATGGGCTGCTGGCGGTTAAATAAATGCCGCTTTGGTTTCCTCTTGTTAGGTGGGCTTATCTGTTTGCTGCGAGAAAATGCACTTTTATATAAATGCTTGTGTAGTTGCCGTGGCCGCTTTGTTATCTTGTCCTTTGTCTGTCAGTGACCGATCGCGCTCTTAAGGATTTCTTGGTGGGATCTTCGTTGCGGTTAGGTGCTAACCGTTTGCTGATGTTTTTTAAGTATCTCCGGTTTTTCTATTCTGTGGTTTGTCTGTCGGTCAGTGACCGATCACAATGGTATGGTTGTTGGATGACCTCCTGATGTGGAATATTTGCGTGCCTCTCCGGTCCGTTGTTCCCAGGTTTCTTTGATGTCGGTCAGTGACCAATCTGGGTACTGAAATGTGGTTGTGGGATAAGTAGAAAGTTTGTGGGATAAGTAGAAAGTTTGTAGGATAAGTAGAAAAAGGAATTCTATTTATCAATGTGATCTTTGCGGTTAAATATATGCCGCTAAGTAGGAACTTGAATATTTCACCAGAGTATAGCTGGTATTCTCTTTGTCTTCTCAAATCCTTTGCAGGTGTGCTCTGGTATCAACGTGTTTCGGCTGGACAGCCTTTTTCAAGACGAAATGCGTTGATACCAGAGCACACCTGCAAAGGATTTGAGAAGACAAAGAGAATACCAGCTATACCCTGGTGAAATATTCAAGTTCCTACTTAGCGGCATATATTTAACCGCAAAGATCACATTGATAACTAGAATTCCTTTTTCTACTTATCCTACAAACTTTCTACTTATCCCACAAACTTTCTACTTATCCCACAACCACATTTCAGTACCCAGATCGGTCACTGACCGACATCAAAGAAACCTGGGAACAACGGACCGGAGAGGCACGCAAATATTCCACATCAGGAGGTCATCCAACAACCATACCATTGTGATCGGTCACTGACCGACAGACAAGCCACAGAATAGAAAAACTGGAGATACTTAAAAAACATCAGCAAACGGTTAGCACCTAACCGCAACGAAGATCCCACCAAGAAATCCTTAAGAGCGCGATCGGTCACTGACCAACAAAGGACAAGATAACAAAGCGGCCACGGCAACTACACAAGCATTTATATAAAAGTGAATTTTCTCGCAGCAAACAGATAAGCCCACCTAACAAGAGGAAACCAAAGCGGCATTTATTTAACCGCCAGCAGCCCATATAGAACTGCCATCAGCAAATTATTGGCATAGCGGCATATTTAACCGCAATCATCTCACAAAAGTGATATCAAACAGATACACTTCAAGGTACTAATTTGTATACTTGTATCACAGTGTGATAAAAATCGCACCAACATACCTCTACATTTGATATATAGTTACCTAAGATAAGATCTCAATTGCACAGCTGAACTTGAAACAAAGTATCCTATATGAACTATACAGCAACTATTGTCTTATCCACTATTAAATTGTATTTACAAACATTTTGTTAGAAATTACAACTTGTGATAAACCTATAACTGTATAAATTGCAAGATTTCAACAATATTATTTTAATTTAATTTTTATATATTCATATATTTTTATATATTACGTACATTTTATACATAGATACATAGAGACACCGGTGTCATTTTTTAAACTTTGAAGGAATTTGTAATAATATTTGTTTAATTGTACTTTTAGCATCACTATTATTGGGTAAATTTACCGGAATCAAATAAAGTATAATATATATTTTTTTTAAAAAGTTTCGACATCCAATTTTTTCCATAAGAGAATATAAAATAGTACTCATCAAAACATTAACATATATTGAGCCCACATATTATCACACATATTTACAGTAAGACACATTGGGAATAGCAACTTGGTTTGCGCCACCTACCACAACTAACTATAACTCTTTAAACTTTGGGATAAAGTTTACTTCAGGTGTGCTAGATTCCCCACCAGCTAGACAGTCTAACCCTACCAAACATTTATTAAAAATTGTAACACGGCCAGGTTAGCACGCGCATTACAAGTTGAAAGTAAAACGTTCCCTAACTTCTGAACTTCAGATACTGAGACGGCGCTAACTTCTTCTTCCCATTGACTTAGTTTGTGTGCTACGCCGACACCGCGTTAGAAAATGTGCGCTAAACCTGAAGTGAGTTATGAATACTTTACATTCCTACACATAGAAAATGTATATGTTTATGTGTGCACAAACATATTTACACATGTAGATTATTTTATAGAAAGCTCTCTCCTTCATTTTTAACCATTTTAAAATATATTTGTGATTTTTTTTTTTATTAAAAAGTGCATAGATGTATGCAATACTTTATTTTAATGTGTTATGATGTGTTTTCTACAACTATTTTTTAACCCTTACAGTTTACTTCAGGTCTGAAGTTGCGATACTATAATTTTAAAGTTGTAATACCAGCACAAATAAGCGTGGTCACAATATCCACTGAAAATATAGGCTGCACTCAAGCGAAGACGGGCATGCTAACCCTTTTCTGGTTAATGTGCTTTACCATGGACTTGCATTATCAAAGTTATGTGCTAATGATAGCAAGTCAATCGACGTTGGTTATTGCGAGCTATTATTAGCACATCACTTTTAATCTAGCCTAAAATGTATTTGGAAAAATACTTTCAAAGTCCCTAATAACTATACCTACAGCAGAGCTCTTAACTCAAGCACTGCACCGGAACTCACAAATCCCACTCCTGGATTACCCACAGTGCAATCAGAACTGCCTGATAGATTCCTAGGGGTCGATCCGATATAAAGCGTCGCCCGCAAAAGCCGGCGACGCCAATAATTGCGCGGATTTGGTATCCTATATACGGCGTAAGCTAGAAGTTACGCGCGTATATTTCTGCCGTCGCCCGCAGTTTTTTGGGCCATAGGCAGGTATACCAAACCCGCGCAGTTTGGTATCCAATATGCAGCGTAAGGACTTACGCGGCGAAAATGGAGAAAACTTACTCCATTTTCACCTCGCCACAAAAAGCAGCCGTAAGAAGCCTTACGCTGACTATTGGAGCCCCGTAACTCCCTAAACTAGCTGCTAAAATAAACCTAACACCTAACGCATGCGCAATGTCTATCTCCCTGTCAACCGCGATCTTCTAAAATAAACCTAACACCTAACGCATGCGCAATGTCTATCTCCCTGTCAACCGCGATCCCCCCCCCCCCCGAAATCCCTAATAAAGTTATTACCCCCTAAAACGCCGCTCCCGGACCCCGCCGCCATCTACATAAACTAACCCCCTACTGTGAGCCCCTAAAACCGCCGCCATCTACCTTATCTATCCCGTAATCTGACCCCTTACACCGCCGCCACCTATATAAAAATGATTAACCCCTAATTTAATCTACCTACCCCGCCGCCAGCTATGTTATCTATATTAACCCTAAGTATATTATAGTTAATATAGTTATTACATTATATATATTAACTATATTAACCCTAATTATATTAGGGTTAATATAGTTAATATAGTTACTATAGTATTTATATTAACTATATTAACTCTATCTAACCCTAACACCCCTAACTAAATTTATATTAAATTAATCTAATTAATTTATAAACTAAAATATTCCTATTTAAATCTAAATACTTACCTATAAAATAAACCCTAAGATAGCTACAATATAATTAATAATTACATTATAGCTATGTTAGGGTTAATATTTATTTTACAGGTAAAAAGTTAATTATTTTAACTAGGTATAATAGATATTAAATAGTTATTAACTATTTAATATCTACCTAGTTAAAATAATTACCCAATTACCTGTAAAATAAATCCTAACCTAAGTTACAAATACACCTACACTATCAATAAATTTAATAAACTACAAACATCTATCTAAAAATACAATTAAATTAACTAAACTAAATTACAAAAAAAAACAAACACTAAATTACAAAAAATAAAAAAAAGATTACAAGATTTTTAAGCTAATTACACCTATTCTAAGCCCCCTAATAAAATAATAAACCCCCAAAATAACAAAAATTCCCTGCCCTATTCTAAATTAAACAAATTTCAAAGCTCTTTACCTTACCAGCCCTTAAAAGGGCCTTTTGTGGGGCATGCCCCAAAGAATTCAGCTCTTTTGCATTCAACAAATACAATCCCCCCCCCATTACAACCCACCACCCACATACCCCTATTCTAAACCCACCCAAACCCCCCTTAAAAAATCCTAACACTACCCCCCTGAAGATCTCCCTACCTTGTCTTCACCACACCGGGCCGAACTCCTGATCCGATCCGGGCGATGTCGTCCTCCAAGCGGCAAAGAAGAAATCTTCCTCCGGCGACGTCATCCTCCAAGCGGCAAAGAAGAATTCTTCCTCCGGCGAAGTCTTCCTCCAAGCGGCAGCAAAGTCTTCATTCTTCCGGCGGCATCTTCAATCTTCTTTCTTCGCTCCGCCGCCGCGGAGCATCCATCCCGGCCGACTGCTAAACTTGGAATGAGGTACCTTTAAATGACGTCATCCAAGATGGCGTCCGCCGAATTCCGATTGGCTGATAGGATTCTATCAGCCAATCGGAATTAAGTTAAAAAAATCTGATTGGCTGATTGAATCAGCCAATCAGATTCAAGTTCAATCCGATTGGCTGATCCAATCAGCCAATCAGATTGAGCTCGCATTCTATTGGCTGTTCCGATCAGCCAATAGAATGCGAGCTCAATCTGATTGGCTGATTGGATCAGCCAATCGGATTGAACTTGAATCTGATTGGCTGATTCAATCAGCCAATCAGATTTTTTTAACTTAATTCCGATTGGCTGATAGAATCCTATCAGCCAATCGGAATTCGGCGGACGCCATCTTGGATGACGTCATTTAAAGGTACCTCATTCCAAGTTTAGCAGTCGGCCGGGATGGATGCTCCGCGGCGGCGGAGCGAAGAAAGAAGATTGAAGATGCCGCCGGAAGAATGAAGACTTTGCTGCCGCTGGGAGGAAGACTTCGCCGGAGGAAGAATTCTTCTTTGCCGCTTGGAGGATGACGTCGCCGGAGGAAGATTTCTTCTTTGCCGCTTGGAGGACGACATCGCCCGGATCGGATCAGGAGTTCGGCCCGGTGTGGTGAAGACAAGGTAGGGAGATCTTCAGGGGGGGTAGTGTTAGGATTTTTTAAGGGGGGTTTGGGTGGGTTTAGAATAGGGGTATGTGGGTGGTGGGTTGTAATGGGGGGGGGATTGTATTTGTTGAATGCAAAAGAGCTGAATTCTTTGGGGCATGCCCCACAAAAGGCCCTTTTAAGGGCTGGTAAGGTAAAGAGCTTTGAAATTTGTTTAATTTAGAATAGGGCAGGGAATTTTTGTTATTTTGGGGGTTTATTATTTTATTAGGGGGCTTAGAATAGGTGTAATTAGCTTAAAAATCTTGTAATCTTTTTTTTATTTTTTGTAATTTAGTGTTTTTTTTTTTTTGTAATTTAGTTTAGTTAATTTAATTGTATTTTTAGATAGATGTTTGTAGTTTATTAAATTTATTGATAGTGTAGGTGTATTTGTAACTTAGGTTAGGATTTATTTTACAGGTAATTGGGTAATTATTTTAACTAGGTAGATATTAAATAGTTAATAACTATTTAATATCTATTATACCTAGTTAAAATAATTAACTATTTACCTGTAAAATAAATATTAACCCTAACATAGCTATAATGTAATTATTAATTATATTGTAGCTATCTTAGGGTTTATTTTATAGGTAAGTATTTAGATTTAAATAGGAATATTTTAGTTTATAAATTAATTAGATTAATTTAATATAAATTTAGTTAGGGGTGTTAGGGTTAGATAGAGTTAATATAGTTAATATAAATACTATAGTAACTATATTAACTATATTAACCCTAATATAATTAGGGTTAATATAGTTAATATATATAATGTAATAACTATATTAACTATAATATACTTAGGGTTAATATCGATAATATAGCTGGCGGCGGGGTAGGTAGATTAAATTAGGGGTTAATCATTTTAATAGAGATGGCGGCGGTGTAAGGGGCTTACATTAGGGGTTAATAATTTTAATATAGATGGCGGCGGTGTTAGGGGCTCACTTTAGGGGGTTATAGATATAATATAGCTGGCGGCGGGGTACGGGAGCGGCGGTTTAGGGGTTAATAACTTTATTAGGTTGCGGCGGGGTACGGGAGCGGCGGTTTAGGGGTTAATAGCATTTTTATTGTTAGGCTAGTGAGGGGGGATAGCGGATAGAGGGTTAGACAGTGCGGGCTATGTTAGGGAGGCGTGTTAGACAGTGCGGGCTATGTTAGGGAGGCGTGTTAGACAGTGCGGGCTATGTTAGGGAGGCGTGTTAGACAGTGCGGGTGTTTTAAACTTTAGTCAGGTTTTATAGGCGCCGGCAGATTCTAACGTGGCGCAAGTCACTGGCGACGCCAGAAATTTGTACTTACGCAGATTTCTGGACATCGCTGGTTTGTCAGACTTACGGCACGTTAGCATCTGACGGCGACCTATATGGGATAGCTCGAGTTGCGAGCTGAAACTGCGGGCGACGCCGGTTCCCTCGCTTGCGCCGCAAACTGCGATCGATATCGGATCGCGCCCCTAGAATTTCAGACTCGGTTCTTAGAACAGTGTTGAGAAGTATTGCAATTTGCAAACTATATACTATTTTGAATGAAATATTTGCTAAAATTATCTTAAGAATGCACCATCTAATCCAAAATATTATATATATATATATATATATATATATATATATATATATATATATATATATATATATATATATATATATATATATATATAACAAAAAAACTTTCCTGGCTATAATTTTTCCTCAGAGCATACAATGCCATAATTAATCATCCAGTGTTGTTAACATTTTTTCACACTTTTAAATTTTAGCGCTACAATTAACTTTATTGTAATTCTGACTTACCCACCTTTTAAACTCTAAATTACTCTCTCATACAAGATTTAATGGCTCAAACTCAATAGCAGAGTAAGCTTATTTGAAAAGATTCCCTCTAGTATAAATGTATGCCAATCTATTATGCAAGATTCAATTAGCCTCATTCATTAAGCCTTTATTTATTAAGTATTACTTTATATGAAGCATTTGTTAGCGCTACAAAAGAAATAACAGAAATACATATATAGTTTAATTATTTAAGCTTATTTATTTTTCTTCAACCGAGCTGAGATACCGTAAGATTCCTGTATTAAAGGGACAGTCTACACCAGAATTTTTATTGTTTAAAAAGATTGATAATGCCTTTATTACCCATTCCCCAGTTTTGCATAACCAACACAGTTATATTAATATATGTTTTGCCTCTGTGATTACCTTGTATCTAAGCCTCTGCAGACTGCCCCTTATCTCAGTGCCTTTGACAGACAGGCAGTTTAGCCAATCAGTGCAGACTCCTAAATAACTCCACGGGAGTGAGCACAATGTTATCTATATGACACACATGAACTAGAACTGTCTAACTGTGAAAAACTTTCAAAATGCTCTGAGCTAAGAGGCGGTTTTCAGCGGTTTAGAAATCAGTTTGAGCCTACCTAGGTTTAGCTTTTCAAAAATACCATCAAGGGAACAAAGCCAATGTAATGATAAAAGTCAATTGGGAAGTTGTTTAAAATTGCATGCCCGATCTGAATCATGAAAGTTTAATTTTGACTAGACTGTCCCTTTAAAGGGACTTGAAAGGCAAAATTAAACTTTCATGATTCAGATAGAGCATGCAGATTTAAACAACTTTCCAATTTACTTCTATTATCTAATTTGCTTTGTCATCTTGCTATCCTTGGTTGAAAAGCATACCTAGGTAGGATCAAAAGCAGCAATGCATTACTGTCACTGGCTACTGTCATTGGCTCACTTGATGTGTTCAGCTAGCCAGTAGTACCTCTCTGCTCTTTCATCAAAGCATACCAAGATAAAAAAGCAAATTTGATAATAAAATAGGAAGCTGATTAAAAATGACAATGAATGAGGATGCATGCATACCTAGCAAGTTAGCCTTCAGTAAGCCACTCACACTCAGTTTTCAGCTATAAGCACACCATTTTTCTTTGGTGTGAAAAATACACACTTGCATTAATTATGTACTTTGTTTCCTATAGCATAATAATTACTAGCAGGTACCCCATTAAAGGGACATTGCACGCAAGATTTTTCTTTGCATAAATATTTTGTAGACAATACATTTATATAGCCCATCTGGGAGTGTTTTTGTAACAATGTATAATTTTGCTTATTTTTTAATAACATTGTGCTGATTTTCAGGCTCCTAACCCTAAGCCCTAAAGTATCAGATGTAGACTTAAGTCTACAGATTCTTGCTTGCTCCTGTTTGTGTAATCAGTATTTTCATTTGCAGGGGTGAATGTCTTTTCCTGCTTCATCAGCCCCTTTCAGTGGGTGTCCCAGCCTAACCTCATCAGTGCTAAACTCAGTATATTTGCATATTCTTCTTTATAGTAGAGTCTATTTCATGCAGTTATATGCAAATTGGTGTACACT
>NC_069503.1:849781024-849788524 GCF_027579735.1 Bombina bombina
TTGAAATGGGTATATATTTGTTTTTTGTTAAGTTGCCTAATAATTATGCACAGTAATAGTCACCTGCACACACAGATATCCCCCTAAAATAGCTATAACTAAAAACAAACTAAAAACTACTTCCAAAACTATTCAACTTTGATATTAATGAGTTTTTTGGGTTCATTGAGAACATGGTTGTTGTTCAATAATAAAATTAATCCTCAAAAATACAACTTGCCTAATAATTCTGCACTCCCTGTAGAAAGAACTGTTTGCAGAAAAATGCAAGTGAAGTCTGTGTTGTGTGATTATTTTGTTAGGTTTATAATGCTGTTTAGCAAATGTTTTTGTTCATTTAACTTAGTTTAATTATATTTTCTGTGTTGTGTGATTATTTTATTAGGTTTATAATGCTGTTTAGCATTTAAAGTCTTCCTTTCAAAGCTTTAAAAATAATGTTTTAGGTGTTACTTATGACACTTTTGAGAGGGGCTTGGAACCTATCTCTCTCACTTCCCATTGACTTACATTATAAACTGGGTTTCAATTTACAACGGTTTCGATTTACAACCATTCCTTCTGGAACCTAACCCCGGCGTAAACTGAGGGCTACCTGTATATATATATATATATATATATATATATATATATATATATATATATATATATATATATATATACACACACACACACTTACATATATATATATATATATACACACACACTCACATATATTTATATATACACACACACACTAACATATATATATATATATATATATATATTTATACACACACACTCACATATATATATATATATATATATATATATACACACACACACACTCACATATATATATATATATATATATATACATACACACACACACTCATATATATATATATATATACAAACACACTCACATATATATATATACACACACACTCACATATATATATATATATATATATATATATATATATATATATATATGTATATATATATATATATATATATATATATACACACACACTCACATATATATATATATATATATATATATACACACACACACACTCACATATATATATATATATATATATATATATATATACACACT
Source organism: Bombina bombina (assembly GCF_027579735.1). Classification (NCBI taxonomy): domain Eukaryota; kingdom Metazoa; phylum Chordata; class Amphibia; order Anura; family Bombinatoridae; genus Bombina; species Bombina bombina. Next base: position 849,782,127 of record NC_069503.1, read on the forward strand.
GCCACCAATCAGCAGCTAACTCCCAGTACTTTATTGCTGCTCCAGAGGCTACCTAGGTTTGCTTTTAAACAAAGGGAAGCAATAGAAAAAGGCAAGTTAGATAATCAATGTAAACTGGTCAGTTGTTAAAACTACCTGAATTATGAAAGAAATTTTTTTATTTTTATAACCATTTAAACAACTTTCCAATTTACTTCTATTATGTAATTTGCTTTGTTTCTGTTGGTATTCTTTGTTGAAAAGCATACCTAGGTAGCCTAGGAGATGGGAGCTAGCTGGTGTTGACTGCAGAAATATAACGCTTATCATTAGCTTACTGACGTGTTCAGCTAGCTCCCAGTCGAGCATTGCTGCTCCTTCAAGGATACAAAAAGAATGAAGCAAAATTGATACTAGGAGAAAAATTTGGCGTTTCATGTCCCTTTAATTCTGTCACTTTAAATTAAAACTATGTGCATGATTATGTACAGTCCCAAGATTCTACTGATCACTGGCTAATAGTGATTACGCCCACAAAAAAGTATGGTTTATTCAGTACAAGAATATGAAGATTAAAATAAAAATATGCACACAACAAAACCACTAACACATTTTTCACCCATTTAACATTTGTATTAACACACAGTTGTAAAGGATTTGATGGTGTTTTCTCATTAAATTACTGCTCTTTATAGACACACATACATCATCAAATATATAAGAAAATAAGAATTGCTGATTCCATCTTCACAAGACCCTTTTTGCTAGCATGTGACTTATATATAATAGGAAGAAACATTATTGCAGAATAATAGAAAAAGTCTATTTATTCCTCTAACAATATTGCAAAACTATAAACAGAAAATTTCGTTCATTTGACCCCCATGTAATATTAAATTCCTCTTCTGTGTAAGCAATATTAGTGAATATACCCATTATAACTTAATGGACGTTGTTAATTCCTAAAGAGTCTTAATTTTAGATTTTTAATCAGCCCTTAACTATTCAATTACAGTTCAATAAAATGTTAACTACGTATACAAGCCTACTTGTTCCCCCCTGTAAAAGTAGCTTTTATATTATTACAGATAAAGAATAGTGACAAGTGGTGAGCTTTATAAAAGATCTGACCTTTTGAAAAAAAACCTTATACACTTTCTAAACATACTTACACATAAAAGCAGAAATACTGCAGTTAAATTTAAAAGATTATTGTAACATTTTCAGTTGCATCGTGTTATCAAGAAGCAGAAAAAAAATCAGGAAGTTTAAAGTCAAAGGTTGATTTAAATCTTTCAGATTTTCTTCTTTTGATTTTGGAAAAGCAGGATCAACGTTTTCATTTTAATCAGTGATCACAAACACAGCTAAGATTGATAATGCCCGTATTTGATCTCCATTTTCCAAGAACAGCACCCTTAGCAACCAATAATGGCTGTCAATCAAAGATAACTAACATGGGTTAATGGGGTTAACGGAGTCCGTGTGTGTGTGTTTTGCGATTGGATAGAGTGGTGTTTCTGATAAGTGCTACTCTGAATGCAATTTGAATATGGGCATGATGGGCAACTGTGGATTGGGCAAGGGGGCAGGTTGATCATCAGTAATGAAATTAGCAGGAACACATCAGTTCTGCCAGGTCCAGTTGCAGTAGTGCCCATTGTTACTAAATTCACCAGCACCACTACTACTTTACTATATGGACCAGCACTGTCTAATGTCCTCAGAAGCTATGAAGGAACTGCACATGGCACCTAACTCTGACCACACTTGTGAACTACAATTATCACATGCCACTGCTATAGTGTAGCATGACGCATAAAAATACACTTAATTAAATACACTTATATACCCTTATAATATATATATATATAAAATTCAAGTCCTAAGCTACTAGCCAGAGCACAATGTTACTTGCCACTTCTAATCCCACCCATAACACACCCACCACTTCACCCCCTATTTGCATATGTTAAACAATTGTGAAACATTTTGTAATACTGTGTTTATTTTATACCATAACACATTAAATGCTACATACAGTAATAAATTAACAAAAATAAGTGCATAGCAGTTAGAGACATCAACTAGAGGTCCTGGGGAAGACAACAGCTGGATAGAAAAAGGAAGTTGTTGAACTGAGAGAATACGGAGAGTGCAGACAGTCATGGAAGGCTATAGCGGACCTGGAGATTTATTTTTCTTCTCTTTACACTCTTTAGTTCCCCTCTCTCATATCTCTTCACACTTTTTTCTCTCTTTTCTCTTATAACTCTACCTTCTTCTCCACTTTCCCTTTTCCTCCCCAATCTCTCTCTCACTGCCCCACTAATGGGGTCCCTACAGCTCTAGAGGAATAAAATATCCTTGCACTTTAGATAATAGTTTTAGCACATAACACAACATGTGTGTTTGTCAGTGTTGCAATAAGCCATTTATATTCTGCAAATAAAATGTACTAACTGTGCTACTTACAACATGCCACAGACTCAGACTTTAGACTTAACATTCACTAACTAACCTCACTCGCAACTGTTAAATTTCAACTCGCCAATGGCCAGTGGAAATTTTGAGCCCTGTATATACTGTATATACTATATATATATATATATATATATATATATATATATATATATATATATATATATATACATACATACACATATACCTGTTAGAAGGGTAAATGAGTGTAAAGCGTATTTAATCAAGTGTATTTTTCTTTTCTTTGTTTTTAAATTGTGATTTAACTTTAACCCCAAGACACATTTGAATAAGCAGAAGATTACTTTTCAAACGGCAGGTCTTGAGGGTGCCTAGTAGGGTTTTAAAGGAGTTGAAATCAAAGGGCTTAAACACCAACACCCCATACAACTCACTTAAGCCTTGTAGTCATGCCCAGAGCTTCTTTTTTCTTTTTCAACAGCATGGTGATGTCACCGGCATCCCAGTATTCCCACGGTGATGCCAGAGCACTAGGCCATCATGGATGCAGGATCTAGTAGATACATTTTGCTAATGACAACCACATGTCGTCATCCACGTTTAAGGGGTTAAATACTTTATAAAGTTTTGAATGCTCTTTGGGAGCTTTTTTCTTACTGGCCAAGATTTAAAGCATGCAGCCATTTAGGGCTAACAAGTATATATCTGTAGTTGTGTATGTCACCAAATGAAGTGTTAGAAATAGAGTGCGAAACTAAAAATGTAGACAAAAACAGAATGTGCGATAAAAATGACACAGGCTGACCAAAGAATCACTAAGAAAAGTGAAAGATGTCAGGATAAACCACCCCAATATAGCATCCACTTTTAAGGATTTTCCTTACTAAACAATACTTGCAAAAAGGGCTGAAATGGAATTTTAGATATTCTGCAAATCATGTTTGTGTCAAATATTTCCCATAAGCTTTCTTACAAAAACAATAAATAATACAGCTTAGGTGAGAACAAAAATGTAGCTAAGATTGTCTGAAACTTAGAGAGATATTAAACCTAAATGTATTCTTTCATGATTCAGATAGAGCATGCAATTTTAAGCAACTTTCTAATTTACTCCTAATATAAATTTTTCTTCGTTCTTGTGGTATCTTTATTTAAAAGAGAAAGGGGATATCTATCAAGCCATCAACTTTGTTGAATTCGACGGCACCAATACGCTCACCTAACATCGCGGCCGCTGACCTGAATACGCTCTCCTTATTTATAAAAAAAGCTGTCAAAAAAGACGCGCACCAAGTACGGGGTGATGAGCATCGGACAGTTGTTAACTAACAGTCAACTATCTTGCGTCTCTTGGCTTTTTACCAACTTTATTTATACCCTGTCACTAAATGTCGCCACTATACTAAGTTGTTTATCCCCTATCCCTCCACTCCCCGACCCCGCCGCACCCTAAATAAAGTTATTAAACCCTATCCCGCCGCTCTCCGCCCCCTGCCACCACTAAATAAACGTATTAACCCCTAAACCTCTGGACTACCACTAACTAAACCCATTAACCCCTAAACCGCCAGCCCCCCACATCGTCATAAACTAAATTGAGCTATTAACCACTAAACGTAACAACCCGTTAACTTTAAATTAAAATTACAACATCCCTATCTTCAAATAGAATTTAAATAAACTATATTAAACTATTAATTAACCTACCCTAACTATTATACTACAATTAAATTAAACTAGCAATTAAATAAACTAAATTACATATTAAAAAAACCTAACCCTACTAAAATTCTTTAAATCTACTATTAAACCTAATTACAAATTACTAAATTACCCAAAAAAATAAATGCTAAATAAAAGTTACAAAAAATAAAAAACACTAAATTCCGAAAAAAAATATTATCAAAAATAAAAATGAATTACACCTAATCTAATAGCCCTATCAAAATAAAAAAGCCCCTCCAAAATAAAAAAAAACCTAGACTACAATAATCTACCAATGGCCCTTATAAGGGCCTTTTGTGGGGCATTGCCTCAAAGAAATCACTCTTTTACCTGTAAAAAAAAATAAATACAAACACCCCCCCAACAATAAAACCCACCACCCAACCAACCACCCCCCCAAATAAAAACCCTATCTAAAATAACCTAAGCTCCCCATTGCCCTGAAAAGGGCATTTAGCTTTATTACCTGCCCAGACCATATTCTAAAAATAAAACCCACCCAAAAAAACCTTAAATAAACATAACACTAACCCCCGATGATCCACTTACAGTTCTTAAAGTCCCGCTTGAAGGATCCATCCAGCCGGCAAGAAGTCTTCATCCAGGCGGCAAGAAGCCTTCAGCTGGGCGGCCTCTTCCATCTTCATCCAGCCGGCGAAGTCTTCATCCAGACGACATCTTCTATCTTCATCCATCCGGCGCAAAGCGGGTCCATCCTGAAGACATCTGGCTCGGAGCTCCTCTTCAATATGGTCGCCGCCGTAAACTGAAACTTGAATGCAAGTGACGTCATCCAAGATGGTGTCCCTTGCATTCTACTAAAATGTTCCAATCAGCCAATAGGATTAGAGCTGTTAAAATCATATTGGCTGTTCCAATCAGCCAATAGGATTTGAGCAGCTCTCATCCTATTGGTTGTTCCAATCAGCCAATAGGATTTTAGCAGCTCTAATCCTATTGGCTGATTGGAACCTTTCAGCCAATAGGAATGCAAGGGACACCATCTTGGATGACGTCACTTGCATTCAAGTTCAAGTTTACGGCAGCAACTGTATTTATATCCGCACCGGATGTCTTCAGGATGGACACACTCCGCGCCGGATGGATGAAGATAGAAGATGCAGTCTGGATGAAGATGGAAGAGGCCGCCCGGATTAAGACTTCTTGCCGCCCGGATGGATCCTTCAAGCGGGACTTCAAAAACTGTAAGTGGATCGTCGGGGGTTAGTGTTAGGTTTATTTAAGGTTTTTTTGGGTGGGTTTTATTTTTAGAGTAGGGTCTGGGCAGGTAAAAGAGCTAAATGCCATTTTAAGGCCAATGGGGAGCTTAGGTTATTTTATTTGGGGGGGTTGGTTGGTTGGGGGGTGTTTGAATTTTTTTACAGGTAAAAGAGCTGATTTCTTTGGGGCAATGCCCCACAAAAGGCCCTTTTAAGGGCCATTAGTAGTTTATTGTAGGCTAGGGTTTTTTTTTGGGGGGGGTTATTAGATTGTAACTTAGCGTTTATTTTTTTGGTAATTTAGTCATTTGTAATTAGGTTTACTAGTAGATTCAAATAATGTGAGTAGGGTTAGGTTTTTTTAATATGTAATTTAGTTAATTTAATTGGTAGTTTAATTTAAGTGTAGTATAATAGTTAGGGTAGGTTAATTAATAGCTTAAACATAGTTTATTTTAATTCTACAGCTAAGTTAAAATTTATTTGAAGATAGGGATGTTGTAATTTTAATTTAAAGTTAGCGGGTTGTTAGGTTTAGGGGTTAATAGCTTAATTTAGTTTATGGCGATGTGGTGGACTGGCGGTTTAGGGGTTAATAGGTTTAGTTGGTGGTAGTGATGTGGGAGGCCAGAGGTTTAGGGATTACTACATTTATTTAGTGGCGGTGGGGTCCGGGAGCGGCGGAATAGGGATTAATACATTTTATTTAGGTGGCGGCGATGTTGGGCGGCAGAATAGGGGTGTTTAGACTCGGGGCTTATGTAAGGGTGTTAGGTGTAAACGTTACTTGTTTTCTACCATATAAATCAATGGGATATCTGGCAGCATCGAACATAAGCTTTCGCTGCTTTCAGACTCCCATTGATTCCTATGGCATCCGTGGCCTCCAGGGTGGCGGATTAAAAACCAAGTAAAACGCTGGGCCGGAATAGTCGCAAGCGTACCTGTTAACTATTTGCTAACTTTGAAAAAGTGTCAAATAGAGCCGAATGTGTATTCGGAACATTTATAATGATGTAAGCATCGATCTGT